>NC_043971.1:48639330-48901830 GCF_902148855.1 Sphaeramia orbicularis | reverse complement strand
TCCTTTTTGTCTTACAATATTTCTTATATGTGTACATTCAGTGTTGTGCTGCTACTGAAACCTTACTTTCCTGAGTGTTCTGCCCAAGGGATCAACAAAATTCTATTTAGTCTGATCTAATGATGGTGTTTCCACGTTCACTACGGAGCCAATGAATATCCAAATGAGTCAAATCTATTGACCATGAAAGATGACAAACTGTATTTTACCTAACGTACTTGCATGTATTGACAAAATTAATAGATCAACAGGTATTAAACATTTTAGATCACTAGATGGTTTTGGTCAGCGGTGGATGTTTGGGTCTTTATGGGTTAAGTATAAAATCCAAAACACTGCAATTCCAGTTAAAGGTATATCAAGATTATTCAGATTACTGGAACAGTATAACATAGAAATAAGCCTGACAAAGGAGCAGCCCAGTACAAGTCACAAGCTGAAAAGAAAGAGCATAAACTGTAAGATTCTCCAGTGAACAGACGGGAGGCCATAGCCCCATGATGCAGACAGCCAGTACCAATCAGCTTCTACTGAAAAGGCGAATGCTGTAGTGCTGCTCTTCAGTAGAAAATATTCAGTGGGGTTTTAAAATAAAAGTACAAGAGTACATTTGCTACATCTAAAAGTCAATTTTCACTTTTCACAAAGGGCCTTGAAATTTGCAAAAACACTACTTTTCAGCAACCTTTAAATGTGGCAGTGACCCAGGCTGCAGGATCTTTCAGATGTTGACAAGTTCAATGACTTGATTAGCACCATCTTGATTAAAGTGCAATTTTAAAACCCCCGCACATGTGCAAAACCAAATTCAAATTGTCAAACTGACTCCTGTGTTTTTTTTTGTGCTACATAAATCACCATTTAAATACTTAAACTGGCATTTAAAGGGTTAAAAATGAATGAAAATGATCAAATGTTTGGTAGTTCTGAGCAGGGCTGAAGTTGTTCAAGAGATTTATGAAAAAAAAGCCAAAAACTATTGATGTGTGATGATTTTACAGCAGTTTTTTGTGCATGTAGTCCAGAGGGTACAAAATGCATCAACAGAGAATAAAAAATGTAAAAGACGAAAGTTCTTGCCACAACCAAAATGGTCACCCCAAAAAAAAAAAAAAAAAAATTGAGAAAAAGGCACAAATTGCTCAAGGAGGGTTAAACATGTTTTACCGGTGCAATGTCTTGCCTGACCTGCAGGGGGTATAAATCATTTACACAACTCAGTGATGAAAACATGACCCCAGCACACTATCCACTGCACTGCCTGATAAGAGAAGAACAGAATTTACTGAATAAGTGTTTATTCCTTGCTTTGGATGACTTTCCAAAATGATCTATGTCTAAATGACCAAAGCATTTTTTATTGACCTGGCTCATGAAAGCATCAAACATGCCTTTGCACTAGCAATGTGTGGTATACATGTGAGGACACCTACAGAAGTTAAGACTGCACGCCTGCATCAGCTCACACTGCCTCAGCTTCATACTCACACAGTAACTACATTACAGTATGTGGCAGATTTCCTTTAAAAAATGTAAAGTGTATGTTAGGCTTGGGACAGCTCCATAAGGCCATTTAATAGCAGCAGCTCACTGCAGTAATGTGACTGCAGTGATGAATGGGCCTGCACAGATTGTACTTAAACTACTGAAGCTGCCTCACAATGAATGTGAGTGTGCATTGGTGGAGACTTTATGTTGCCTCAGTCTCATCGCCATGCTGGGAAACTCCATTTCACTAAGAACTAAGAAAGACAACATGCAGAATACTCCTGTGAAAAGACCAGGGCAGAGATTTCCTCATCCACATTTTGTACATCCAGGACTGAGGGTCAGCATGGATGTGTATCACATGACAATCAACCCCCCAGAAACACTGAGGGTCAACTTATCAATGATGTAATGATCAAAATGGCCACTAAGTCACTGAGCCTGTTTACAAGAACATAAAAATCCGAAAACAGGGAATAATTAGATAATTGTAATAATTAGATCCGACACCTTTACATACACTTAAGAAATGTGATAATCCATAAACCCTGGTTTAGATACTCCCATTCACTGTCGGATTTCTTTTGGAGTACGTATGTACTTAAGTCAGTCATGGTAGACTCAAGCCTCCTGTTACTGTCTTCCACTCATGTTTGACTATGTCACTTCTGTTTTCTACGATTTTAATAAAAAACATTTTATGCATGCACAGATGTAAAAAAACAAAATAAATCAGATTAACCTGTATACATGCAGGAAGATATGAGAGTATGGAGGAGAAATTCATTTGATCTCTTATAATCACATTACTGCTGTTATCTGATAAAACATATATTATGCTGCTGACATGATCACTTGAATAATCTGATAGTGATCAGAGTATTATGCCCCGTTTCCACTACATGGTATCGGCTCAACTCGACTCGGCTCGGCCTTTTTTGCGTTTCCATTACAAAAAAGGACCTGGAATCTGGTACCCGGTACTACTTTTTTGGTATCGCCTCCGCCGAGGTTCCAGGACTGGGGACCAGATACTAAAACGTGACGTGTACACACAGCAGACCACTGATTGGTCAGACAGTTTCTCTGTGGCCTGCCGTTTTACAAAAAACAGATGCGGAAGTTGACAGTAAATATAGCGGTACATTAATCCACATGATAATAGCCCAAAACTACACCATGGTCGGTCGAGGAGATTCAGTCTTTGGTGGCCGACGTAAAAATTCAGACGAACGAGTTTATCAGCAACTCTCTGAGCAGACGACACGGAAGTAACATGCCACATCCAGGTACTGTAAAGTCGGAAGTATCTTGTAATGGAAACACTGTCCAGGAATACTGAGTCAAGCCAAGCCAAGCCAAGCCGGTTCCACATAGTGGAAACGTGGCATTAGTGTGAATGTAAAAATCATAGTTTTCTCATTTCCTATAAAATACACCAATGTTACAGCCAAACCAAGGTTTCCTCTAGTTTTCTCTGATTTTTGGATGATTGGTCAGTGTGTGATGGCTTTTTGCCCTTGTTATTCTACTAGAAACTCTGTATTTTTGGATCATTTTGACAATATGTCTACTTTTATGTCTGAATGTTTTAATGTAGCGAAACCCTAGACCCTTTAAACATCTGAGTCACATCAGAGTTCAGAAGCCAGACTTAGAGATGATAGACTTATGGAAACTCGTCACTGGTGATGCAACAAACTCAAAGGTTAGTGCAAAGATCTCTGTAAAATACCATTAGAACATTTATAAATGGGACATTTACAACAAATATTAGCCAAATAGAAAAGTTTTGACAGCAATTTTATATATATATTTTTTTTCATAGAACAATTTGTACAATCTTTCTGAAATGTAATAATATGCCAAGTTGGTGAAAGACACTAATTATTCTAGCAGTATTTTAGCAAGATTTTAGAGATGTTTCTGCTGTGGATTCTTGTAAATAATTGTATATAATAGTGATAGTGCTGTTTTGGAGTGTTCTACTAGTGCGTTTTAGTTGTTGAACTAAATCCATCCATCCATCCATCCATCCATCCATCCATGCAGAGACCTAGCCAGTGCAGAAAGAGATGCATTGTAAAAGAAGCACATTATGGATTTTTTTGTCAGTGAAATGAGAGACTCTGTCTACAGCTATACAGAAAGTGAACAGGGACTATCACACAAAATAAAAATGACTAAAAATAAAAAAAAAAAAAAAAAGAAGTTGGAACATGGACATAGAATGATCTAGACAAACAAATGTTTGAGCACATGGAAAATCGTCAAAAGTTAATTTCTTTAGTCTCCTAAAATTTCATTATGCACAATTACAGTCTGGTTTTTATTTATTTCTATAACACACCGTTTTTTATTTAGTGCATATAATAATGATAATTAATGGACAGATATTGAAAGTTAAGTTCTTCCTGAACTTAAGGTGCCAAAGAATTGGCAAAAAGACATTTTCCAACACTTTTAATGCAAAAATAACAAAAAAAATTAAGGCAGCCTGGGCTATGGTGCAGTACAGTTTGGTAAATAACAGGTAAAAAAAACAAAACAATCCTGAGTAAAGTACTGAGATGGCCATAGATTTAGTTCAAATATCAAAAGAGTGTACTTTAAGTTACGTGAAAAAGTGAAATCCATACATACACTATTCCTTGTCCTACTTCATATGATGTGTTATAGTAAACTAAAAGACTGAGCTGGTTGGTGAGGCTGGAGGGGAACACTGGTCAAAACCAACTTCACCCGCTCATCATTAACACTCATCCTCACACCTCATGCCATTCATTACCAGACACTTCAGCTGAGCATGTGTGACAGTGACAGCCACTTTATTTGCTCCCCACTCATAACTTTGCATGTGAGAGGCACACAGGCACCAGAGGCTTGTGTCGTGTTGTTGGAAAGAGAAAACACTTGCATAATCCCAGGCCTCGCTGATGCCCCTATTGTGTCTGGGAGCATAAGGAGCATTGTGGGAAGGCTTCATGTCACTCAGGTCATTTGTCATGCATTTCATTTAAATAGACTCATACAAAGCTGATGTGTGATCTGCAAATACTGTCAAGAGCAAGAAGTGTTTGAAACATCCATCGCATAAAGTTATAGCAGTGGGTTATAAAATGACACTACAGCCATTCAGAAAACAAGACAAAATGTGCACAATTTACTGACTAAAACCCAGTTCAGAACTTCACACCAAACTCTGAAAACAAGATGAGCTGAAAACTTGTGAATCCTCATCAAAGGTGCGATTGGCAAAGGACAAAAAAGCAGGAAAATATGCGCTGCACCTACTAGGGCTGCAGCGGTACAGGTATCCCACGACCGCACCGTGGTTTTAGGGCCATGGTTTCAGCTCGGTTTCTGTACGCGTTTTGTGCGTAAAGAGAACCTTTTTCTTTCTCCCAAAATTACATTTTTATTTTGCTCATCAGCAAAAACAAATTATAACACTGCACTGTATAAAAGTAACACTTTCTGTATTGAACAATATAACCCTTTCTTATCCCTTGACTACTTGTATAGTAGTATAAAACAGGCACACGCACACAGGGCCCAAAGGGTGCTTGAGCCCCTGCCCTTTTTCCCTCGTTAAAAAAAGTGCCTTTTATATTTGTTTTAAGTAAATGAATTCCTGTTCTGCATACAGATGTAAAAGAAAACGGTGCTTTAAAAACACAAGTTATTGACCGTACACATTTCCTTGTAATATGTAGGCTATGTGTCTATTGCCGCATTTCCACTACATGGAACCGGCTTGACTCAATTCGGGTACCAGGTCCTATTCCTGGAGACCGTTTCCATTACAGGATACTACCCACTTTACAGTACCTGGATCTCATGGCGATGCGGCGCGTTACTTGTGTGTCGTCTGCTCAGAGAGTCGCTGATAAACCAGTTCGTTGCGTGTTGTCTTGTCAAACTCGTGCCGAATTTTTACGTCGGCCACCAAAGACTGAATCTCCTGAGTGAATGGTGTAGTTTTGTGGGCTGTCATCTTGTGGATTAGCCTACTGCTACATTTACTGTAAACTTCCACATCCGTTTCTTGTAAAACGGCGGGTCACAGAGACGACTCTCTGACCAATCAATGGTCTGCAGTGTTTACACATCACATTTTAGTATCTGGTCCCCAGTCCTGGAACCTCGGCAGAGGTGATACCAAAAAACTAGTACCGGGTACCAGATTCCAGGTCCTTTTTCATAATGGAAACGCAAAAAGGCTGAGTCAAGTCGAGCCGGTACCACATAGTGGAAATACAGCATATGAGTCTAAAGCTGCTTCTCTGTCCACCGTCTCTCACTGAGGGGCGGGGTCTTCCTGCACTGCCCCGCGCTCACATGTATGTCGAGAGAGAGAGAGGGCTTTCGCCTGCCTGGACAGGCACACACACTCAGTGGCCTGTGAAGCAGTACATAAAGCACCAACGTAAAATCAATTGCAAAACCTAAAACCTGCAGTCCACAAGAGTGGATTGTCCCTTGCAGGGTGGACCGAACGGTCCTGTATTTTCCCCAAGTAACGTTGCATCCCCACCACACGTCCAAAATTGTTAGAGCACATCACATAACCTGCAACGATTACAGCCTCTTTGAAGGAGCTCTGCTTTCATTGTGACAAATGAATGGACTACTCGGGGAGTGACATGAAGACATGAGTCAGAGGCACCAGTGAGTGGTCATTATGTTTACCAATACATGACCTGTGCACTCGCTCCGGCCCCCAAAAAAGCGGATTTGCATGATTCACGAGAACCTCATTTTCAGATAAGAAAACCCGGATTTCCGGATTTATCCAGAAAAATCACACCCCTGCCTCATAAAACACAGATCTGCAATGTGCACTATGATGAGGGACAGGTATTGTAAAGATTTTGATCCTGCTACTCTTATCAATATTGCCTATTGATCGATCGATTGATTAACCATAACATAGCCTGAAAAAAACAACTGTTAAAATACAGTAACTGCTCAATTTGTGAACAGAATTATTTTCTTTATTTACTTATTTGTAACATAGGTCTATATAAGTAACATCAGGGTTCTCAAGAGGATTTTTTCACAACGTAGGGGCACCCTGTACGCAGTGCGCGTACGGCGCGCCGGTACATGGTGCGAGTTTTGTAGGGGGGTCTGGAGGCATCCTCCCCTGGAAAATTTTGAAATTTATAACTCTCTGAAACACTATTTCCTGCATTCTGAGGGGCAAATTTTGAGGAATGAAGCCAAGTTTTTGTCTTTGTTACAACAATGATTAAAAGCAAAAACTGTTTTTTTTTTCCAATTTCTGAATGGTAATTATTGATGGGAATTACTTCATACGGGATAATCGGAGCGGCACTCACACTACATGCACATACAGGCTAAATTTTAGATATAATTTTCCATGGGTGATCGGTCCGTTTAAAGCTATACAATATGATGTGGCATTTTTACACTTTTCTTTTGTCATGTTAAAATGCTCCTAATAAGTGTGTGTCAAACTAAAATGTAAAAGAAATCCACCAGGTATTGAAACTCAAAAATGTTTAATTCTCATATATTTCTGATATAAGTCTGACCATCATTTTATTCGGTCCGAATGAAATAATTGGCTGAACCTGGCTGAGCCTCCTGTCAATCATCCATTACGGCCGTCCAGCATCCGATCCATTATCACCGTCACTGCATCCGACATGGGTACCTCTGAATCTGATGCTTCATGCTGCTTCTCCTGTCACTAACCACCGTCTCCTGTCTAGGATGTGTATGGATAACACTCAAATGCACACGTGGAAGGAAAAAACGGATTTATTAACAGAAACAACAACCAAGGGGAACAAACAAGAGTCCGATGAATGAAGGATGGAGATAAAAGTCCGGAAGTCAGCTGTACTGGACTAAACAGGTCTGCACAAAGCTCAGCTTTTATGACCGTGGGACTCATACAGGTACATGTACTTGGTGTCACACAGTGTAGGATTATGTAGGATGATAAACGTATGGACTATGAAACCTCAAATGTCCATGGAAAATTCGCGGAGGCCATGCGTTCACAGTGCGCGCACCCGTCGCCAGGGTACTTCATCTCTGTGGTGCAGTGAAGACCCTGACCCAGCACTGACCAGACCAGACCCTTAAATACAGGGTCTACTGATGGAACAAGGGCTGCGGGTCCGCGGCAGATGGATGATGCATCTCATTACTGAGGGAGGGGTCCACAGACACACTGAAGCGGACTGGACCTCCGCCTCTGCTTCCTCCGCGCGCATCAGGTGAGAGGAGGAGAGAGGAGGCGCCTCACAGCTCAGGCAGAGGGAAGTGGGCGGGGCTTTAGAGGGAGGCGGGTTGTTCATGTTCAAACTTTTATTAAGTGCTGTGAGAAATGCCACATCGGTAGGTATAGCTTTAAATAAGATAAATTGACTGAAGTCTCATTGTCAGCCAATGAGCGTAAGGCAAGTGATGTTGCCGGGCAGGCGTCAGACAATACCAAGGCACACAAAGGAGTGTTGATTATATTGTTCTCATTTCCTGTCTGCAGCGCTTTGCGCCAAGACAAAGGTAGGGCTGCATGATTTTGGCAAGAAATAATTTTTTCCTCTAAAAACTCGATTTTCGATTTTGAGTTCGATTTTTGGGTTAAACTAGAAAAGACAACAGAAGTTAGCATGTCATTTTCATTTCACAATGCAAGCCACTGCTCCCTACCTCAAATCTGTGATGGTATCACGTGATGGGCCCACAGAAGTTTTTTTGTTTTTTTTCATTAAATCTTTATTGAATTAAGTATACAAACAATGTATACAACAAGAAAATAACATAACACATTTGCCAAGGGGAATGGAATACACTACAATACAATGTCCAAATCAGAGCAAATACTGATGGTTTTTATAGCCTGTTTGTTTCCAGATTTATCTAACAGCTTTGAATAAAGTTCAACAACTTTCAAAAAATAAATAATATTTGGTTTTGTGTTAAAGAACTTACATTTGTGAATGAAAAATTTAGCAAGTAAGAGAAATAAATAAATTTTTTTTTTTTCCTTTTCTGGGTATCTGGCCTACAGAAGTGATATCAATGTAAGTCAGTGACAGGCATCAGTCATGCGTGCGTGCGTGGACCACGTAATATGAGTGATCCTCATGCAGTTATATTTAAATTGGGGAATCCATGCGTGGAACAGACCGACCCAGGACACGCTAGAGGGATTCTATCTGTGGAGCTGGTGGATGTGTGTGGGCAGAGGGCTGTCTGGGCTCCTCTGCTGAGGTTGATGACCCCGCGACCTGGATCAGAAGAAGACGGTACTGTATGGATCCGGGACAACGGAAGATGAGTGATCCCCATGCAGTTATATTTGAATTGCGGGATCTGTGCGTGAAACATCGGCTTACATTGGTATCACTACTGCAGGTTCATTAACAGATTTAAAGTCTGGTCATTACACGGATTTCTGTTAAAGACCGCTGTCACAGATAGGAGGAAGAGCCTATGGTAGCCCGAAGGCGCGTGGCCCGGAGGCACGAGAAAGATGAAATCGATTTCACGATTCCTCTTTTTTTAAAAATCATCCTAATTAAAAAATCCGATTTCAATTTAAAATCGATTAATCGTGAAGCCCTCAACAAAGGAATATATTTTTTCAAATTCAAATCTCGTTATCATTACACTGGACGATCACACACACACACAAAAAACCACCGCTACGCTGTCTTTCAACCAGCGTAGCGAGTCAAATCACAGCATCAGGGTCCCCCGGAACAGCGTCGGAGGCCCCGAAATTATGATTTTCCAACAATGAGACAGAAGACGGTGAGACGCAGTATCATCCTCCTGTCACAGAGGCTTCCTGTTGCCTCCCCGATACTAGTGGGTCCTCCGGTCCAACAGCCAGCTGCTAAGCCTATCCGACCGGCATGGGTCCGTGCTGACCCGAATCACAAGAGGACATCGTGAGGACAATCGGCAGAGTCAATGAGCAACTGGACTGACTTATAAATGTTCTCAGACATGAACACTACATTAAATGCATTTATCAACCAGGTAATTTTGTGTCCTTGTCTCTTTATATGGTTGTTGCTGAATGTCCTCCCTGGCAGGATTGGCTTTGATGGGTCCAGGGTCGGTCTGGTTGGTTCTGGTGGGTGGATGTGCTGCTCTGGCAGTAGGATGACGTGTCTGTGTGTTCATTGTTCATCTGTGTATCTCCGATGTGCACATCAATTGGAGGAATGACCTTTTTCACATTATTAACAGTTTCTCAGTGTCACCTCTAAGTGTCGCCAACGGTTCCAAAGCACTAGAAATGTGCGTACGCCAGCTATGGACTTGGCGTGGAGGACCGCACATTTCCACGGTCATTTCACTCTTTATACATCTGAATGTGAGCATGGAAAAGGGCGTATGCCAGGTTTTTGTGCGTACGCACGCTTTATACATGAGGCCCCTGGTCCTGCTATTTATTGTTAAGAGGAATCCACTGCTTTTGCTCGTACACTTTCTTGGGAGGCATTCCCTATAAGCACAGACATTGTGAGGCTACACTTAGGTGGTGCCTAAGGTTTATTTACACATGGATAATCAGAACAATCTGGTAAAACACTGTTATATTCCAGTTTTTCCTCTTTATGCCTGATCTGCATGTATGTGTATTTGGTAACTGTAGAATGTGGTTCTATTTGAAGCTCTTTATATAAGAAAAGAAAAAGGGACAACAGAAGCTGATCATTGTTTCATTCTCTGCTAGTTTGAAAGGACTTCTGCTGCCAACAGCTAAAAATGGAGTGTGACTGAGCACTGCATGTGAAAAGATGAAAATCTCATGATTATCCTGTAGTGTATAGTTGCATGTGTATATCACCTGCAGTCTGTATTGAATCTTATTATAGCGCTGAGAAAAATTGTAATACAGTTACTATACAGTGTGTGTACAAAGTCACTCAATATATGCTTTTAATTCAAACTGTGCTAGACATTTTCACTCAACTTTATGGTAATTTTGGATGCTGCAGTTTGTATTTTACTCAAATGAGTTACAGTGGGAACCACTTCTATAGATCTCAGTAAGAATCATTCCTATGTAAATGCTGGATAAATATTTCACTTGTATTGCTCAAGTAGCCTGGTACCAGTGGTCATTTTGGAGCTTTTCCTTTCGGAGGTGGGTGCTGTATATACTTTGAAATCATTTTCAAAACACCTGTATTAAGTTTCTCATTGTAAGAACTGGCTAAAACAATAAGTAAACCGAAAAAAATAGAAAACCCGTCTGCCTATTCAGCATATCTCCATTGTTACTGAAACGGTAATATTTTTTGTGCTTTGATGACGTGCTCAGAGAACAAGATCTCTCTAGACCAGGGGTCAGCAACTTTAAACACTCAAAGACCCATTTCCCACAGAAAAGAAAACCCCAGGAGGCACAAAACTCTTTTGACACCTAAACTGAGCATAAGACTGCATATAGGCAATGGTTTTGTTTTGTTTTTTTACCTTAATGCTTTGTATAAAACATAACATGCTTACACTTGAAAACCCTCAGCCTGACTCATGAAAATCTTTAAAATATTGACTGTCACTGACATGTTGATTTGCAATATGTCAAATGCTTGAGACTGTGAATTAATACTGGAATTGGTATGTGCAATAGATGTATAAAGAAATCCAAGATTTATCTAAAACAGTAGATACAATGGTAAAGAATTAATGTAAATGAACCATAAGTATAAGAGAAATAAGTCTAAGAGAAATAAAGATACAATGAGAAATAATCTAAACTATTTAGGTACTAGGCATGTTTAAGAGATCATGTGAGCTGGTGTCATGCCTTTTAATAGTGAGGAAGAAATAAATGTGAATGACAAAATCCACAAAGTGGGATAAGTGTAAGAAAGATTTGTCATATTGAGGCTTGATTATGATTTATTTAAGAGAAAACATGTCAAGGAAGTGTAAAGAGTGTGTTTCAAGTTTATTACACAGATATTTTTATTTATCTTTATTTTTATTTATTTTGTTTAGTTTTTTTGTCTTTAATTTGGTGCCCCCTCCAACAGATGGCGCCCTAGGCAGCCACTTATGTTGCCTATACCCAGAGCCGGGCCAGACTCTACCACTGCATTATTAACATTCGCGCTAACCCTCTATGGTACCATGTTGCCCTTAGGCAACAGACCCATTTTTGGCCTGTCACATCTCCACAATGTATCCCAATAAATGATATTATATTTTTAAAAAGAGGGAAAACCATAAGGGAACAATAAAAATGCTTTAAATCGTCAGATGACCTCCAGGAAGCCAGTCTGAAACCCTTTTTTGCATGACTTTTCTCAGGAAACAGCTCTGCTATCTTGCTGCAAAAAAAGACTGAAAATGTTATTTCCTGGCCTTTTTTCTGCCTGGAAAAATATCCTCACAATAACAGGTGTGTAAACTTTGTTTTAATAGTTTCATGCAATTTATTTGCTAATTGAATGGTGGAAATTTGTTAAAATGCAGCCATTGCCCTGAGGCATCAATGTACCATTATGGTAAATTGCACATGCTGCCTTTAGGCAACAGTGAACCATTATGGAATCACCACAGCAGCATTCACCATTGGCATCAGCATCTGTCTGTCGGGACAACACTGACCACTGGCCTATTTTGGTGGAGAAAAAAGGGCAGGTGCAAATACCTTGGATGTAAGGGTATAGGGAAAGTGCAGTGCACAAAATGTGTCACCTACCAGTGACAAATGCACTGAGCAGCATCAGCACAAGTGATGGCAACACACGTCAGAAAAGACAGGGGACTGAGAGAAAACATGCACTGAAATGAAGCAGTGATGATCAAACACTGGAATTTGACACTCGTTTTTCAAATGTTTACGATCCTTGTTGAGATAAGTAGTTTAAAGTTTGTTAGACTTACACTTAATCTTACACTACGTACACAGCTACCATGAATTGTGACTTCTGGATGTTATTGGATTTTTTTGCATGTGTTTAGTAAATAAACAATGTTCAAATTGGAAAAAAAACATTCTTTTTCACTTATGAACCATTATGGTACAATGTTGCCTACAGTCAACAAACCCCAAAAAATTTCCAAAAATAAAAAAAATTATAAAATTTCTCCAGATTATGTTTATTTAGTCTATTTTGAGACATAAAAACACTCCAAACATTTTTTCCCCACACTGGGATCATAATGTGTACCATTAGGGTCATTTTCACAGGCTTGAGCAAAATATTGGTGAAAGTTGTTCTCGTTTAGTTCTATTTCTCTCACCCATTACTCCGCTCTATCGCGGCTCTACTGTCAAGCCACAGTGAAACTGAACAGGAAGTTGAGACTCCAGTGTTTGTTTTTCCAAATGATTCCAAATGATGGTTTACAGAGGCATTTTCATTCGTCCCTCTTTTTTCTTAACCATGCTGTACACTGTCACGTCCCATTTGGGTCTGCATCGAGTCCGGTCCGAGTACACGCAGATATCCGCAGTGTATACGGCTGACTCTGGCCAACTCTTTGGGGGTCTGCCCCTAGTGGCCTGACTTATCAGTGCATGGCAAAGTTTTGGAACAGACAGACAGATGACCAACTGATGACAATACCCTGCGGCCAATGTGGCTGAGAGTAAAAAACTAACAAATTAAAATAAAATTAATTTCAATTAAATACTCATTCATGTTCCCAAAGCCACAGGGAGCTGCAGCAGAGGGATGAAAGAGCCACATGCGGCTCCAGAGCCATGGGTTGCCGACCCCTGTTCTAGACAGAGGAATCATTTAGAGCTCTTTCACAGATGTAATGCCAGCCTGAAATTCTCTAGACGTTACCCAAAGGGATGAGTATTTGAGGACACTAGAGTCTAAATCAGTCAAACTGAACATTAAATGGACTTCGGCAGCCACTTCCTCAGTACAAACTCAGCGCATTGCCCCGGCACACTGTCCACATCTACAGTACTGCCTTCAATAATGATACATAATGATAAATGTACTGTCAATTATTTTACTATAATAATAATGATGTACGTGTGCGCAATAGTCACATCGTAGGTCCTGTGATGTTGGAGGCAAATAAACTCAACAAATTGTCATAATTTCAACCTGGGTACCTGACACACACTGCATGCATCAATCCACCAATCACATTCATTCTTAATCAGTTTGCCGAAGCAGACCACACCCCTGCATATGGAAAGAGTTGCTGGTAACAGCGCAGCGTTTCTGCTGGTAAGGTTTTGCTGTGGTGCAGCACCACATCCTGCCCCCTCAAATGAAAGTTTGTGAAGCTTCAGGAGGTAGGGAAAAGATAAATGAGCGTTAAGTTTCACTTTCACAGGCGGCACGGTCCACACCACCCCGTACCCCCATAGTATTGTAAGTCGGACGGAAACTGGTCGAGCCCCACCCCCAGGCTGAATCGCACTCGCTTATAAGCTCTTGCTGACCCTTTCCCTGTTAGGGTAAGAGCCTATGAAAGAACATTCTCTACACTCAAGGCCATCAAAAGCAGACTTAGGAGCACCCTGTCAGCAAGGAAGCTGGAGGCGTTTATGCTGATGGCCAATGGGAAAGACATCCTCATGGCATTGGACACAGACGCAGTCACAGATAAGGTGGCTGAGAACAGTGAATTACTGAGAAAGCTGCTCTTGTAAGTTACTAATACAGTGAGAGGAACTTCTTGGATTGATTATCATTGATTAGAAAAATATTTATTGCAATGTAACAGTTGTCTTATGATTCTGAACCTGTCCTCCTCTCAGACAGGATTCCAACACTCCAAGATCTTTCACATAATCCATCATGGGAATTTGGCATTTGCACCCTTTTTTACTCAGTGAGTTCACAGTAGTCCAACACTACCTTAATCTGGAAGACTGAATAGATCTGTTGAGTTACTAATCATAACTACTTATGATGACAACTGATATGTGTGTGGTTGATCTCTCTCTGTCTCTCTGTAATGTAAGACACAGATGATCGTCTCATTCTCTTTCTGTCACACATACAGGATGATGTCTTCATTTTTAAGGATTTGTCCAAGGAGTTCACAGGCCTTCTTTATTCAGTACTGCTTTGTCTGGAAAACAGTGATAATCAGATCAATCAACCATGTCTATTATTTCTCTCTCTCTCCCTCATACATGTGTCATTATTCCTCTTAAGTTTTCATTTTCGACACTGAAATTTTTGTCTTTATGACTGACCAATAATTAAATCTCTCTCTTTCTCAAACATTCATACACAGAGTTGAAAGTTTATTCAGGAGTTCAGCTACATTCATCCTTTTTGACTGGGTAAGTTCACAATTTATTGAGTACTACTCTTGGAAGAGTTAGCACCTGATCCATCATTTCTCACCTCTAAACACATAGGCACACCCAATAGCATGAATGCTACTTTAAAATTAATTACTGTGATGGAGTGGTGGAGTATACATTTTCCTAGTGTTAGTAAATTAAATTTTTTTGAACTATTTAATGTGTCCACTCTTACTGATTCCTGTTAACTCATCACATGGCTTAAGGTACATGGTTTTAAAGAGTTGCACAGTTGGTATACATTCAAGAGACCGAAAAAGTGCATGTTATCAAATGTAGTGGGCCGGTCTGGTCCAAAATGCCAGGGCTGATTTTTTGTCCTAGTTCACACCTGATCAGCACCTAAAGAGTAGCACCACCTTTCGCATTTTCAGATCAAAGCTTTGTATTCTCGTAAATTCCACAGCACTGAAGCTCCAGTTTTAACTCAGCTCCAAACACCCTGCCCTCATCAACAGGTGCTGAACAAACCTCACTACCACAGTTTTCATAGTGAGAGGATGTCAGAAAAAATTGTGCAACAAACAGATAGGCAACAAAGCTGTGAGTAGGGTGACCAAGTACATGTAACAGCTTTTCAAAGCTCATCATGTTGAACAGAAGTGTAAGAGCAGACATGCAGAGGACGCAGAAGGTGGGACTGTGGGGCTGAGCCAAACTTCCTGCAGAAACTATTCATTACAGCCTGCCTGTCATGTCTGAGCCTGTCCGAACACACCTTCCCACTTCTGCCTCCAGGCACACTTTCCACTAGAGCCACCAATAATGCCCTGAAACTGTCACTGTTAACCAGAGCTACAGAGAGTAGAAACTTCTTTAACTTCCCAATGTTTCCTTAATGCATCAAACATCTACATCAGATAGCATTAGGCCTAAATAGCTGAAGAAAACATGTAGAGCTGAAATGATTTCCTTAATTTCCCTGGCACTAAACACTGATTCCACTGTTGTTTCACATGGATGCTTATAGTGACATACATGACACCAGGATCAACACAAAGTTGATCAGAACAGAACAGGGAAAGAAAGCTTTTAAATGTTCTGGTTCCATTGCCTAGAACAACTTACACGAGGAGCTAAAACTGAAGGAGTTGGTCTCTTTAAATGCATTTAGAGTCATTCTAAATGAATGGGAAAAGGATGAATGTGGATGTAGATGTTTTTCTAAATGATTAAATCGGTTTCTGCCTTGGGATGCTTTTAGGAAAAATTGTTGCATACTTTGCATACTTTAAATCATTGATGGTGTTGTATTTGTATATTTTTAGTTTAGAGTTTTATGTATGGTTTTTATATCCTTTTACTTTATTTTTGTGGTTGTTTTAGCTGGTTCTGGAATAAAGGCTGTTTGTCATTTTTCACACGTCTTTTTCAGATTTTTACTATTTTTTTTTTGTCAATCCAAATAATCCTTCAATCAAATTGAAGAAAATAATCCACAGACTAACTGATTATAAAAATAATCACTCTAAAAACATGCGCAAAGCCAAGTGGGACCTTTCTGTGTGGAGTCTGCATGTTCTCCCCGTGTCTGCATGGGTTCTCTCCGGGTGCTCTGGCTTCCTCCCACCATCCAAAGACTGACAGGACTGATTGATTGATTGATTTTTATTTATTTATTTTTTAAGTATATTAAGTCAGTAACAGTAATTAGGTGCTGAATAGCCTAGCTTTGAATGACAGGGCCCCTGGTATCACATGCAGTAAAAATGTAATATTTAACAGAATCCAACTACAGGCATTCCAAATGCTGTAATAAATGAAGCATAGAGTGTAATGCATATATCAACATGTGACCCACTTTTAACTCCCTCTCTCTTTTTCAAACCCTTATTGCTTATTTATTTGAATGTAACCTATGATAAAGGCTAAGATAAAGTTTAACAAAGATTAAGATGTTATATGCTACTGTATGCAACATTACTTGTTCGACCTCACCTTTCTATGTCTTTTTACTATTTGTTAAATATTGTTTTAAGTTCAATAAGTTTCCTTTTTAAAACTGAGTTTTCTAACGTTTGTTATCATTGTGTCATTTCTATGATGTAAATTGAGGGAGCAGTATCGGCGCCAAATATCGGCTCAAGGAGATCGGCAGCCCGTATCAGTCATTGGCTAAGGCTGATGAAAAAAAATTCTTTATTAGCCCTAAAAAATCCATATCGGTCAATCCCTAATTGATATATGGTAAACATGTTGCAGTTAATGATTTATTACCTCCGCCAGGAGGTATTGTGTTTGTTTGTTTGTTAGCAAGACAACTCAAAAAGTTATGGACGGATTTTCATGAAAGTTTCAGGAAATGTTGATACTGTCACAAGAAGAAATGATTCAATGTTGGTGGTGATGGGGGGGGGGGGGCAGATCAGTCTTGGAGGTCTGCACTCTCTGAGTGCTTTTCTTGTTATGCAATTTCCACTGTGTTGTCTCATAGGCAGATTTGTTCTAACCAATCTAACCAACCATACTGTCATGACATATTGGCAGGGTTCTTACTAGGCTTGGGTGCAGTTCCCACACCATTTTGAGCAGCACCCAAGCCAAAAGAATGTAAAATCAGTGTTTAGAGCATCAAAGCTAAATGAGTTTTCTCAGATCTAATGGTTTCAATTTGTCTCCAGTCAACTACTTAACCAACTTTTGCTTTTAAACTTCTTGGATAGTATTCACTGATCAAATGCTGCACATTTTTGAAATTTCTGTACACAGATATTTGGTATTCTTTCACAATTTTTTTGGTAAAACATGACATAACCCCTTACATATACTTTGGTCCTCCACATATTTAGTGAAAAAGCTATAATCCAGTAAGTGTAACAGCCCTCTGAAAACCTAGGGAAAACCCTGTCATACAACTGTACTACAGTACTTACACTGCAAGACAACCACCTATAATAAAAACCCCAATGCCTGTGTAACTGAAGAGGAAAAGTCATAAGAAGGAACAAAACAACAAAGCAGAGGACAAAACTTAATTTTGCAAGTTTAATAAAATGTAATTTCATCAAATGTTTGACTCTACAAAAACACTTAAACATACATCTCACCAAGAACATCTGTCATTCTAAACACTCCTGGGTTTGTTAACACATTGAATAAAGCCACAGTTTAAAAATCACACAGATAAAAATAAATAATAATAATTTAAAAAAGAAAAACAATGCTGATTTGCTCTGTGGCTCCTACTTAACAACTTCCTTGTCCGGTAAATGCTGCAGACAGACTGGAACTGAGTTCAGAGTCTGTCTGACTGAATGAATGCTTCATGTGCTCATGTTTAGTGATGTGTGTAGAATGAGGGCCGAGGCCACACAAATCTGCTGCAGGGCTCCAATTCTGCAAACCCCACCCACCCCACTGCTGCAAACCTCATTACTGTTCCTGACCCATTGTGTGAAACCATAACCGACTAAAACATGGACATTAATGTAAGACAGCCCCACCTATCCTTTTCTAGTAACAGTGCAGCATTATGTCTGTCATGCTAATCTGTAGAGCTGAAACGATTAACTGATTCAGCTCAAATCGATTACAAAAATTATTAAACTGGGGTTTTCCTGAATCAAAGCTTTGTTTCCTTAATTTTGCTGCTGCTAAACATCAGTTCCACTGTTCTGTTGATCCTGGCACATGACGCTAGGATCAACACAAACAACGTAGAGCATAGCTAAGAAGAGATGAGGACAAAAAGGTAGAAAGTGTTTAAAATGTGTGAACATTTTAAAAGGGGAACAAAATACAGTCCATTCCATCCACTGTGGTACAGAGCTAGTTTATCAAAAGAGCAAGACTTCAATGATGCAGCATTTGCAGCGGAAACACCCAGTCTGTATTAGTCCTGAGCGGGGCCCACGCAATGTAATAATGTTTAAGCTCATGCTAATGCTAGAATGTTAGCATAATGAACCAACAGAACATATGGGTATGTAGCATTTGCTAGTTATGTCATTAACCTTAGCTCAAGAAAAAATTAGATGTTGCTGCATTACTTTAATTCATGTTTTGCTGTAACTGTTAAGGAACTGATGAAACAGACTGATTCTCATTCACAAACACTCAAAAGATTCAAATGCGCACACAGATATTTTTATATATCCTTTTACTTTTATACTTTTTATGGTTATTGTTTCAGCTGGTTCTGAAATAAAGGACAAATTGTTTATCATTTTCAGATATGTGAATCGAAGAAACATGATAGCTCCAGTCCTAGTACACTGTAAGATATATTTATGTATTTAAGTATATATATCCTGTACTGTAGGCCTTAGTTTGGTTTCATGAAATTGTCCAGGTGTTCATATTTGCTCATGGTTATGTGTACAGAGTCCCTGTCACACTGTTTTCAACACTGTAGGCATACAGCAAACAGACTTTGGACACAGCACACATGTACAACAGACACTAGAGTAACATAAAAGGTCAAAATTTCCAGGACACTGCAATGGCTAGCACAGTAAGCTAGATCCCATTACCCATTCCCTGGCTTTGAAATGTGCTTTAATGTTGTGTAGGTATAACATATGTCACATCATATACACTGACAAGAAATTCTAAAGGCCCTGGGCACGTTGCTCAAAGATAGCTCAAAGAACTGTGTTACTCATTTGAAAAGCTTGTCAGCAGCCAAGATTTTCTAGAGTAGCGTTCATGCCTTTGATGATTTTGAACGTGGAGTAACATATTCCAAGTAAGACACTATGCAATATACAGTGTAAAAAGGTGGACATATGACTGCTCTACTGTACAATGATGAGCTTTGAGTAGATTGGATCACATCAGGCATGAAAGTGGTCATATGACAGGGCTGGTGCACATTTACCAAGTTGCCACTGAACAGAGCTGCTTAACAGGTGCACCAGTCACGATGCCTACAAATGAAGTATGGACATCTACAAGCCACTGTAGCATGTAACATATTGTAGGAAATGCGGGATGAAAAGTGAATATCAAAATTTTCCTTTTTCCAGTATGACTGAAATTACCATATACACTAGTGAATTGGACTGGAAGCTGAAAATATGCCATTGTAGAACACTGTGAAAACCATGGGGGTGGGGGGTCATATAGGGGATGTGCACAAGCAATATCTGCAGCAATAAAATTTAACATAAAGTGTCACATGATATTTCATTCTAGGCAATAAAGTGACATGTAGAAAAGTACATGTAGAAATTTAAAGCCCATTTATTTTAGAATATGTCAGCACTAAAACTATTTAATTCAGCTGAATATTATTTGAATTGTTCAATCTAAATAATTATATACTGCTATGGCACAGGCTCATACATAATTACACTGTACAGTGGGAACGGAAAGTATTCAGACCCCCTTAAATTTTTCACTCTTTGTTATATTGCAGCCATTTGCTAAAATCATTTAAGTTTATTTTTTCCTCAATGTGCACACAGCACCCCATTTTGACAGAAAAAAACAGAGTTGTAGATATTTTTGCACATTCATTAAAAAAGAAAAACTGAAATCTCACATGGCCATAAGTATTCAGACTCTTTGCTGTGACAGTCGTATATTTAACTCAGGTGCTGTCCATTTCTTCTGATCATCTTTGAGATGGTTCTACACCTTCACTGGAGTCCAGCTGTGTTTAATTAAATTGATTGGACTTGATTAGGAAAGGCACACATCTGTCTAAATAATACCTTACAGCTCATTGTGCACATCAGAACAAATGAGAATCATGAAGCTAAAGGAACTGCCTGAAGAACTCAGAGACAGAATTGTGGCAAGGCACAGATCTGGCCAAGGTTACAAGAGAATTTCTGCTGCATTTAAGGTTCCTAATGCTGCTGGTGGGGGGTCCATTGCCTTGATTCTCCTGAATATAGCAGAAATGTGTCAAACTGTTCATGCATGGACTCGTTCACAGTTCCCGTTCAAATGTTCTTGCCTCTTTTATGCCACAATACATTCCTGTTGAGTCTAAATTGAACATTCTGAAACTTAAAGCTGCCAAAGTTCAGCTGCACATCAAAAAGGCAATGTCTATGCCTTTTTTTTTTATTTTTATTTATTGCCTTATATGTTTGATACTTACGAGAAATACTAAGTTGAGAGTAATTAAATTTTATTTATTTTTAATTTTTGTTTGCAATTGCCTCTGAAAATATTTGTGGTCAAGAAAATACATTTTGTTGCGTATGCACAATATGAATGTAACAAATAAAACTGTTAATTATCAAAAAAAATAAAAAGGAAACCAATTGGTCCTTCATTATTAAGTGAAATACCTTATTTCTTCTTGTGCATTTATAATTGCTCTTTAACCAAGCAAAAATAAGTTTTATCCAATTACTCGATTCATCGAAGGAATTTTCAGTAGAATACTCGAATACTAAAATATTCAATAGCTGCAGCCCTAATTGGTTGCTTTAAAAAATTGCAGGAGGGCCACTAGACTTACAATATCCCTCTCAAATAGCTTCAGAATGTTCCATTTTTACCTCAATTTTTCAAAGGGGGAACCCCCCCCCCAAACTTGGTCGCTTCGCTCCCTCGCCTACCTGTGCTCCCTCTTACTAGTTTTTTCTAGAAAAACCCCTGTAGCAGTACATTAATCCACATGATAATGGCCCAAAACTACACCATGGTCGGTTGAGGAGATTCAGTCTTTGGTGGCCGATGTAAAAATTCAGACGAGACAACACGCAACAAGCGAGTTTTCAGCAACTCTATGAGCAGACGACACGGAAATAACGCGCTGTATCGCTATGATGTCCAGGTACTGCAAAAGTCAGTAGTATCCTGTAATGGAAACGGTCTCCAGGAATACCGAGCTGAGCTGAGTCGAGCTGGTTCCATGTAGTGGAAACGCAGCATAAGAGCACAGTGGCCTCCATAATCCTTAAATGGAAGATGTTTGGGATGTCCAGAACTCTTCCTAGACCTGGCCGCCCAGCCAAACTGAGCAATCGGGGGAGAAAAGCATTGGTGAGAGAGGTAAAGAAGAACCCAAAGATCACTGTTACTGAGCTCCAGAGGAGCAGTGGGAAGATGAGAGAAAGTTGTAGAAAGTCAACCATCACTGCAGCCCTCCACCACCAATCGGGACTTTATGGCAGAATGGCCTGACGGAAGCCTCTCCTCAGTGCAAGAACCATGAAAGCCCACAAAGAGTTGACCAGAAAACACACAAAGGACTCCCAGACTATGAGAAATAAAATTCTCTGATCTAATGAGACTAAAATTGAACTTTTTGGCCTTCAATCTAAGTAGTATGTGTGGAGAAAACCAGACACAGCTCATCACCTACCCAATGCAATCCCAACAGTGAAGCTTGGTGGTGGCAGCATCATGCTGTGGGGGTGTTTTCAGCTGCAGGGACAGGACGACTGGTTGCAATTGAAGGAAAGATGAATGCTGCCAAGTACAAAGATATCCTGGATGAAAACCCTTTCCAGAGTGCTCTGAACCTCAGACTGGACCAAAGGTTCAACTTCCAACAAGACAATGACCCCAAGCACACAGCTAAAATAACTAAGGAGTGGCTTTGGAACAACTCTGTGACTGTTCTTGAATGACCCAGCCAGAGCCCTGACTTAATCCCAACTGAGAATCTCTGGAGACCTGAAAATGGCTGTCCATCAACGTTCACCAACCAACCTGACAGAACTGGAGAGAATCTGCAAGGACGAATGGTGGGGGATCCCCAAATCTAGGTGTGAAAAACTTGTAACATCACCATCATTCCCAAGAAGACTCATGGCTGTATCAGCTCAAAAGGGTGCTCATACTCAAAACTGAGCTAAGGGTCTGAAAACTTGTGACCATGTGATATTTCAGTTTTTCTTTTTTAATAAATCTGCAAAAATGTCTACAATTCTGTTTTTTCTGTCAAAATGGGATGCCATGTGTACATTGAGGAAAAAATTTACTTAAATGATTTTAGCAAATGGCAGCAATATAACAAAGAGTGAAAAATTGAAGGGGGTCTGAGGACTTTCCACACCCACTGTATATGAAAATCACAAAAGGCAGTAATGTGAAATGCCAGGGTGTGCATGGTGATATATAAAGTGGCAGACACTGAGTAGAGAGAGGTTTCTGCGAGTCATGAAAAATTAAAGTTACTACATTGAATCCATGTCTTAGCACAGACAGGATGTGGATGCAGTGATGTTCTACTCACTGTTGACACTTGAAACAAAATGTTGATTTATTTTAACTCTAAAGCAAATCAAAATATTTTATATTACATAAAGTCCTTGGTGGAGGTAAAATGGCTTTATTTGTTAAATACATGTCAGCTGTCGAAAGAAAGAAAGAAAGAAAGAAAGAAAGAAAGAACTGAGAAAGTAAAAGTACAGAGTTCTACAATTAATAGGGACATAAGATTTTGCCAAATGTTTTTACAGATGGGTTTTCATGGTATGTAAGGGGTCACTGGTTTGGGGTTGATAGCAGGTGAACTACTGCAACTATCAATAATCTTATTTCTATTTGCATTTCACCTTCACTGTTGCCCATCTTTGCAGTTTAGCTCTCACCATGTGGATGGAATCTGTGTGGTTTGTACATGTGAAGAGGGCTGTTTTAAAATCCATAAAGATGAATTGTGTTTGGAGAGAAATAGAGAAGATCCACTTAGCACAGGGCAGGGATTTAATAGCCTGGCCCTCATACACAAACACTATCTCCCTGTGAAAGGCACTCCGGGCCTTCCTCTTAATTATAAAGTGTTATCTCAGACATCAGTAATATGCTCTCAGGACAGAAGTGGGCCTGGGCCTGCAGCTCATGACTAATTGGGTCTCCATTCAGGAAGTGAAATGAACAAGTCAGTTGTCAGAGAGGGGAATGTCACAAAGGGAAATGAGCTTTTTATAGCAGCCTGATTGAAAATGTGTCATTTCAAACCGTCAGTCATAACATCAAATCAAACCCAAAAGCAATGATGAGGATGAAATAATACCATTCATGATGAGCTGCCACCTGACAGTAAGTAGGCAGTCAGCACTCAGATATTCTGTTTGTTAAACCTAATGATCGAGGAACCATGTATCTGTAAAATGTGTCTGCTGCGCCCATTTTGTGTGCTTGATGCTGAAACTGAAACATTTCTCCCCGAGTTTTGATTGTGAAGCTTATGGTGTAAATCTAATATGTTATGTCTTTGTGTTTCCTGTCATTTGTTGATGGACTTTTTATACTAAAATGTAGAGCCCGATCGATATGGGATTTTTGGGGCCAATACTGATACCGATACTGGGGGCTAAAAAAAAGCTGATATCCAATATATTAGCCGATAACCGATATATTGGATGATATATGGAGCGGGAGGGATTAGCGATCCATTCTTGTCAGAACAGGGGGTAGCAGTCCGTGATTTTCGGAAAGGGGGATTAGCAGTCCATCCTTGTCAGAACGGGGGTAGCGGTCTGTGATTCTGCGATTGTGTGTGTGTGTGTGGAGGGTGATAGCGGGATTGCCTGAGCAGAAGTGAAACTGAAACTGAGGCTGTACTGTTCCTCTAACTCTCTGGGCAGCACACACACACACACAGGAGCAGCGAGCGACAGAATCTCCACAGCAAAAATGTTAATTAATCGGTTACATATTGGCCGACGTTGATTAATCGTGATAAGCTATAATCGGCCCGATTAATCACCTGACAGATTAATCGTCAGACTCTACTAAAATTTGACAGTTCTGACCTTGTCTGGATACTTCAAAGTGGCTCTGACTGCAGCTATTGACAACACAAACTGTACAGAAAACAGAAGTGAATTGTGGTTTTACTGTGCTATTTCCTTTCAAAAACAAAGCTAACACTGCAATAACATGAACTATTATATGATGCAGCGTGTGATGATTACAAGACAGCAGTGTTAAGACAAACTTTTTTAATCCCAGGGCAAATTCAATGTCAGTCAGCTCAATAAAAGAAAAAGAAATACAAAAATTGAGATGCAGTGTTGATTTTGAGGTTGTTTTTGTAATCATGGATGTGTTCTAGAAAGCGCCTTCCCCCTGCTTTTGGTAAATTGGAATAATCAACACTACATACAACCCCTTTCACAAGGAGGTCTATTGAATGGAGGTCTGTGGAGTTAATGTGAGTAAATGAGAGCATTGCATGTCCAATCCAACACTTCCATTATCAGAACAGTAACTATGATTATATGTACACAAATAATTCACCAATACTCTGAGCCTTCATTGGACAAGTACATGGAACATTCACAGTGTGTTTCAATCATACAGTACAATCCAAGACCAGCATATGTCATGAAAACTTTCATGAAACACCATTGCAACTAACTTTGCAGTGCTAAGCTAACACTTGGCAGATGCAGTGGTATAAGTAATTCTCTATCACTAAAACTCAGTGACGGAGACAAAAAAAGAGCAAAAATAAAAGTTGCATTATGAAGGGATGATCATGAATTTTGTCTTACATCTGCTGTTTTCTAATTGTAACTTGGTTTTATATGAATGAAGCTTCTGCTATTGGCTAATCCATTGTTTTGTGTTGCATTGAAATGATTCCAGCTGGAAACAAATGGCCCAGGGCTTAACAGGTTTTAAGACTTAGTGCTGACTCAGTAATCGTACAGGCACTTCACAGACGATGGCAAGAAAGTCCAACACAATCAAAAGAAGAGTGCTCAAACTGCTGTTTCTAGTAAGCTGGGTGTTGTGATACATGTTATAAACGGAGCGGTAAATGTTAAAAGAAGGGACCCTCCCTAACAGAGCTGGTCAGATAATAATTCAGTGTATATCAAACAGACTGTTGTCATTGCATGGCTTGGAGCAACAATGAGCCTTAAACAGTGTTACATTTGAAACATGCATTAGCTTCGGAAGACACGGGCCATATCTATTAAGACGTTAAACAATATAATGATGAAATAAAGCCTAGAAAGGCCAATCTGAGTATCAGGAAGTGAGAATCATAGATTTCCACTTTTGGATAACCATCTCTGGTAACTGTGACATAGCCAGTAGAAGGAAAACATTCTTTACTGACAAACATTATCTACCAGAACTGAACTTCAGCGATAGATAACTCCGCATTCTTTAACACTTGCTGTGCCAACACAGTGCTCCCACTGAAATGAATGAGGCCATTCCGTTTTTTCAAGATGGGTCGATGTCAACATCCCGAACAGGCCCCTGATGACTGAGCGCTCAACATTTTGGTACTGTTGTGTTTTGTTTGACCCTAGTAGAGGAGCTGCAGGAGTCATGAGAAACAAATCTCTTCTGCAACAACACTGTAAAGCTTTCACTCTGCTTACTGTTGTAAAGGCTACATATCCCAAATCATTTAAGATCCATGTTCCACAGATAAACCAACTGACACAGGTTCTATAACCAAAATAATTTAGCGGTTTTCCAGATGATAAAAAAATCAATTCCGAAAGTTTCATTTACGAGCACCAAGTTGACCTGCAATATGAACCATACACAGTCTGTCTATGTATGAAACAGGGTAAATCTAATCATACTTGGGTCCAAATTAAGGCTCTGGGACCTAACAGTATTATGAGGAAAAAATGTCTATTGTTTATATTTTTATCAGTATTTTAGCCATCTTGCATTCCCTACTTTGTCATTTCACATGGATGCAGGCAGGAAATGTCCATAAACATGAACAGAAGTGACCCTAACATAAAAGCGTGTAGTTTGGAACTTAACTTGTTTGCATGGAAATTGAGAAAAAAAGAAGGCAATAATAAAATGTAATTAATTAAGGTATTTCTTTTTTCCAAACTATTTGGTGGTTGAAAGCACAGAATAGTTCCTGTATCATGATATACTGTGATATAAAATTAACTCTAATATCTAAGAGATTCAGCTCATATTGGCCAACCCTAGTCTACATATCATGTGACAACAAGTGGGGGCGGGTTCAAATTCATAAGGTATGATATGACTTTTTCGATCCCACCGTAGAAAAACTGCAGTGTTTACAGCAGCAAAAAAACACAAAAAACTAAGTTCAGAAAGAGTGAAACAGGAAATATAAAAGAGAATCTGCTATTTGTATTACTTATTCTGTACACACATACATATTATTTACATATTTACAATATAGTTGCATGACATGATAAAACTAATAAAAGTAATGCATGATTATTTATTATTTAACTCTAAACTAGTTGCGTTATGATTCCTAGGTCACTTCTCAAGTTAGAGTTAGGGGAATCAGACTCCAAACTCTATAGCTCCTTAGTAAATATCCACTAGAATCCAGCTACGTCTATGGTTGTATCACTAATGACTTTTGTCCTCAGCAAGCCGCAAGATTTAACAACACATACAGTCCAACTAGACGAGCTCTTAGCTGAGGCATTCACAGTCCGAGTGACCAGTGATTTTAGGGTGAGCAGACATTAACTGTGACCACAGAGCAGCCAGTGGCCAAAGCATCCCAGCTCAACGCCACAGCTCCCAATCTGGGAAACTGAGATCTACCATTACACTTAAGAAAATACACCTCTCATACGACCTATGAAAGACGGTGATGCAAATTAAAGGAACGGCTCAGTGTCATGTTACACAGCTGTCACAATGTGAAAGAAAAATACGATGTGAAAAGCAGGTTCAGGTAAATACTACAAAACTTTATTTCCACAGCCAGTAGTCGTGGATTCCTATTAGCATGCTAACATTTAGCTCCGCAAAGCAACAGTCCCCATAGACTAGACTGTAGCTACTGGTAGCATAGCTAACAGCAGCTTCAAACAAGTCAAGGTACACTCTGACCCCTCTCTATGATAAACCTCTGGTCGATACGTTGTTTCCCTCTAGACTTATTCCGTTTATATTAAGTGCACTGCCGTTTTGACCTCCAGCCGGTGAATTAGACACCCAGTTGAGAGCCGAGTCCCCTAAGTGCTGGGATAACTGGGACCTGGGATAACGTTAGAGCTAGCTGCTGAGGCTACAACAGCTGCTCACAAGGCTTCGCACAGAAAACGGGCATCAATTTTGAAAGACTGTCACAAAATCTGAAATCTGTCAATGATTTATGGCTTACCAGAATCCGTAAGCGACAAGAATCCAGCAAGACTTAGAAGTATACACAGCTTTGTCGTTTAGAGTTAAAAGTGAAGTTCAGAGCGTCGCTGCTCGGTCCGCCATCTTGGTTCTACTGAAACGCTGGATTCAACCAAATCTCGCAAAATAGGGGAGGGTTTCAAAATTAACCCCAAATTATTTACGTAAAGTTTGTTTTTACCGTCCAAAGTCCAAAGGACGGCAACGTTTCCAGAGTCTCTGAGACTATCTGAAAACACGGACACGTTGGTAATGGTGCTATATTTTATCTCCAACTGCAAATAAATGACAAACCCACAAAGAAGTTCCTTAAAACCTCCCGTGTGTGCACAGATGTGTGCAGTGCGAAAACGTTTGAAGACTTTGGAAAATAAATAAATAAAGTACAGCTCCCAATACATTTTTTTTTTTTTTTTTTTTTTTTTTTTTTTTACCACATATACATTTTAAAAATCTCTATCAAAACACAATTAGAATTGCAATTTGTACAATATGGACAAGACAATATATGATCAATTTGATAATTAAAGAAATATACATACATAAGTGTGCAAAAATTGTGTTAGAAAAATACCAGATTTTCACTGAAAAATGCAAAATTCAGAGGATAACACTGTGAAACTGGTGATAAACCACTTGGGAAAGGTTAAATGTAGAAAGAAATTCATTTGGAAGTCACCACAAAAATAGTTCTAGGTCTTGCAGCTTGACTATAGAGTCACTATGAGAATAAAGATAAAATCCTCTTGTTCTGCTGTCCTACTGATTTAAACATGTTGAAGTTTAAAAGTGTCTTATTATCTGATACACTTGTCTTACATTAGACATGAAAGACACTGCTCCAGAATGCTGTGGTTTCAAAATGTGAATAAATCAAAACCATTTCCATGACATCTGTGCAAAAAGCCGCTGAAATCCAGTCAAGTAGAGGCACTGCTTCAATGTACAAATGATCAACAGTCAGCTTGTCTTGATTCATTGCATACTTTGCATGTCACACTAACCCAGACGTCTCAACTTCATCAACCAAAAGTGCTTTTAAAAAAATTTTGGGGGAAACATTTTTGGTCAGGTCTGAGAAAGCGACAGAAAACTGTACATTTACAAAAATGTACAATGTGGAAGAAAAGACTTTGAAATGTGTTTGCTGTACTCATATTTGAATGTATCGCATTATGGCCACTGCGGGACCCAGTGTTTCATCATTTCATATTAAAACCCAGCTCCCACAAGTCTTTGAGGTTTACTGAAGTGTATTACTTTATAGGTAGAGTGGTGCTTCAGTCTGGTTACTGTGGCAGAACTGATTTACTCTTCTATTACTTATATCAGATCATGGGTGATGAATGATTAGATCCAGTCGGCCTTCCTTAGACCAACACAGACCTGGAACTCCCACCTCCCTCACAATGTTAAAAGTTTGAAATTTGGAATTTGGGGTTGTCATTATTTATTTATAATTATGCTATTATTTCACTGGTCTGACCAGCTTGAGATCAAATTGAGCTGCATGTAAAATGAGTTCAACACCCCTGACTGTTAATGTCTTCAGTGTAATTTTTTGTACTTTTCAAATTCATCTCATGGACCACTTTGGAGCCTTTGATGGGCCAGTTTTGGCCCACGGGCCATATGTTTGACACCCCTGAGTTAGAATAAATACAAACATTTTTCCAAGTCACAGAACATCCATTGCAGCAAGTTTGTTTTATGGTATACAATACACACATATAAATCTGAGCCAACTATTTGCCCCCACGGCATTTGGATCCATTCTTTTTTTATGTTCTCCACTCTTTTATGTTCTCTCTACACTTAAAAAAAATCAGTTGCATCCACATTTTCATCAGCAAAGAATGTGAACATGATCTGTGGATGTGGGCTGGAAGTTCAGAACAGCAAACGGAAAATGTCCAACTCACAGGGTCCAATTAGACAGCTGTTTTCTGACTCCAGGGTTGTGATCACTGAAACACAAAGACTAGCTGAGGAATCACTGCATCTCATCTGAGCCTCAACATGGACACATTGTTTGTATTTGGCCTTAATCTTTGAGTACAAACTTTAAAATGCAGGTGAACTGTCTTGTTTTGTAATCATGAGTAGAGTGAGCTTCTGATTTTCTGGGTTAATGTTAATGTTATAGACCTTTCAATCTCAAAAGAATACTGACACTGCATTAGTAGAGGGTGTTGCAAAGCAGATAGACACACTGGGCTGGATGTTTCACAGTCAGGATTTAAGAATAAAAAGTTTTTTGTGGATATGTATCATAAATTAGCTGCGTGACTTAGTCGGCTACTTTATTATTATTATTATTAGGCCCGAGCCCAGACATACATGTCGGCGAGGGCCTATTAAAATCGCATGGTTCCATTATTATTATTTTTCCTGGACACTTTGATCCCAAATTTCACCCGTCAAACGTTCACAAAAAGTCAATTTTATTTGACCAAAAATTCAAGCCCGGCAAAAAATTATTTTATTTGAAGTCGCAAAGAAAAAATATCGCAAAATGACTCGGTAGCGCCCCCTCAAAAATCAAAATACATAACGCGAATAGAAGCCCTCCCCAAATTTTTTTCATCGTACGAACATGAAACTTGGTCCAGACATAGCCCATGGTAGGACAAGTAAAAAATTACATTATGACCCCGCCCTAAACCCAACAGGAAGTCGGCCATATTGGGTGGAAGTGTGGACCTCTAAAATCCCACCCCTCATACTTTCATCATCTCCTCCTCGGGTTTACATCCAATTTGGACCAAACTGGGTGAAAATCACCTACACACATGTGTGATCAAAAGTTACCACTTACATTTTTGATCAAATGTTGGGCGTGGCTATGGTGACCTCACAAATAAGCGGCCATTTTGAGAAGTATAAAAGTGTTTGTATCTCGCACACAGAGTGTCAGATTGAGTTGGACCCAATGTAACATTTGTGTGGAATGACAACCTGAACACGATGATATGAAATTCGTATAGTTGGATCGTAAAATAGCTCTCTGACGCCCCCTAAAGTTTTGAATGGGAGTGAAAAAAATTTTTGTCATAGGAAAAAAAAAAATTGACACACACATCCCTCATACCAAACTGAACCAAAAAGCCAATGAGGATACACCCCTATTTACAATTGGGTTTCCATGACAACACCAAAACTGTACCATTCAAATGAATGGGGTTTTGCCCAAGGGATGCAATTGCTGAAAAACTCTTTGTGTTCCACTGATGGTACACAGACTGAAAATTACACTGTGGAAAAGCAGAATTTTCCAGCAAGAAGAATTTTAGAAATATTGAAAAATGACTTGGCCACGCCCCCTCAAAATATGAAAATACATTGCGAGAATGGGAACCCACTCAAAAAAAAATTTCAACATAGAAACATGAAACTTGGTACAGACATAGCCCATGGTAGGACAAGTAAAAAATTACATTATGGTCCCGCCCTAAATCCAACAGGAAGTCGGCGATATTGGATGGAAGTGTGGACCTCTAAAATCCCACCCCTCATACTTTCATCATCTCCTCCTCGGGTTTACATCCAATTTGGACCAAACTGGGTGAAAATCACCTACACACATGTGTGATCAAAAGTTACCACTTACATTTTTGATCAAATGTTGGGCGTGGCTATGGTGACCTCACAAATAAGCGGCCATTTTGAGAAGTATAAAAGTGTTTGTATCTCGCACACAGAGTGTCAGATTAAGTTTGACCCAATGTAACATTTGTGTGGAATGACAACCTGAACACGATGATATGAAATTCGTATAGTTGGATCGTAAAATAGCTCTCTGACGCCCCCTAAAGTTTTTGAATGGGAGTGAAAAAATTTTTTGTCATAGGAAAAAAAAAAATTGACACACACATCCCTCATACCAAACTGAACCAAAAAGCCAATGAGGATACACCCCTATTTACAATTGGGTTTCCATGACAACACCAAAACTGTACCATTCAAATGAATGGGGTTTTGCCCAAGGGATGCAATTGCTGAAAAACTCTTTGTGTTCCACTGATGGTACACAGACTGAAAATTACACTGTGGAAAAGCAGAATTTTCCAGCAAGAAGAATTTTAGAAATATTGAAAAATGACTTGGCCACGCCCCCTCAAAATATGAAAATACATTGCGAGAATGGGAACCCACTCAAAAAAAAATTTCAACATAGAAACATGAAACTTGGTACAGACATAGCCCATGGTAGGACAAGTAAAAAATTACATTATGGTCCCGCCCTAAATCCAACAGGAAGTCGGCCATATTGGATGGAAGTGTGGACCTCTAAAATCCCACCCCTCATACTTTCATCATCTCCTCCTCGGGTTTACATCCAATTTGGACCAAACTGGGTGAAAATCACCTACACACATGTTTAATCAAAAGTTACCATTTAAATTTTTGATCAAATGGTGGGCGTGGCTGTGATAACCTCACCCCGAAGCGGCCATATTTAAAAGTATAAAAGTGTGCATATCTCACAAACACAGTGTCAGATTGAGTTGGACCCAATGTAACATTTGTGCAGACAACCTGAACGCGATGATATGGAACTCGTACATTTTGATCGTAAAATGGCTCTCTCTCGCCCCCTACACTTTTTGAATGGGAATGAAAAAAAAATTGGACATACGAAAAAGACCTTTGGCACACACATCCCTCAAGCCAAACTGAAACAAAAAGCCAATGAGGACACACCCCTATTTAAAATCGTGTTGCCAAGACGACACCAAAACTGTGTCATTCAAATGAATGGGGTTTTTCCACAAGGACGTTATTGCTGAAAAACTCTTTGTGTTCCACTAATGGTACACAGACTGAAAATTACACTGTGGAAAAGTAGAATTTTCCATAAAGAAGAATCTTCAAATTATTCAAAAATGACTTGGCCACGCCCCCTCAAAATATGAAAATACATTGCGCGGATGGGAACCCACCCAAAAAAAATTTCCACATAGAAAAATGAAACTTGGTTCAGACATAGCCCATGGTAGGACAAGTAAAAAAAAATTACATTGTAGCCCCGCCCTAAACCCAACAGGAAGTTGGCCATATTGGGTGGAAGTGTGGACCTGTAAAATCCCACCCCTCATACTTTCATCATCTCCTCCTAGGGTTTACATCCAATTTGGACCAAACTGGGTGAAAATCACCTACACACATGTGTGATCAAAAGTTATCACGTACATTTTTGATCAAATGTTGGGCGTGGCTGTGATGAGCCTGTGATGACGCGGTCATTTTCAAAAGTATAAAACTGTGCTTATCTCGCAGAATCTCAGATTGAGCCCACGATACAGTGTCCTCTCACTGTCGGTGGCCTCGGTGGTTGCGTGGGGAGGCGGTCGCACGGGAGGGCGAGGGCCTTAACACCGCTTGCGGTTTTAATTATTATTATTATCGTTATTATTATCATTATTATTATTATTATTATTATTATTATTAAACCAGGAAAACCTCATTGAGATTAAAAATCTCTTTTCCAAAAGTATCCTGGCCAAGATGGCCAGCACTTCATTAAATAGTTATAAACAGACACAAACTTTCATACATAAAAATGAAAACAAGTTTTCAACACAAAATCAAGTCAAACCTTCCAAAGTCAACTTTACTAAAAGTGCACACAAGATGAAGATAAAGTGCATCAGACAAAACATCTGCTGCCAGATGTCTCCGTCTCTAAGTCATACAACATCATCTTGAAAGTGTCCAGCGAAACCAGATCTTTAAGTTTCAGGTCTTTTTGTAGTTTGTTCCAAGGGAATGGAACTGCAAATCTGAAGGCCTTTTTTCCCCTGTTCAGTTCTAACTTTAGGAACAGACAAAAAGAAAAGATTCTCTGAATGAAGAATGTATGTATCTGTGGTTCTCTGACTTATGTAGGTCAGAAGGTAGGATGGGAGCAGACCTAGAATAGACTTACAAATTAAAATAAGCCAGTGACTAAGTCTGTGAGCCGACAAGGAAGACCATCCAATGCAAGTATAAAGCAAACAATGATTACTAAGAGATTTTAAATTCATTCATTTCATTTAAATGAAACAGCCTAATTTGCTCATTTAAGTGAGTTTGTACATAAATGGTACTTTTAACCCATTACCTGGTGAAAACAAGACACACAAATATTTAACTAGGGCTGCAACTGATGATTTCAATAGTCAACTGATTGACTACTGAGTCAGATTATGAACTGCAAAATGACAAACAAGCAAAAAAAAAAAAAAAAAAAAAAAAAAAAAAAAAATCATTTAACAAGAACATTTGGTGCACAAGACTGTAGAATGTATAACAAAGTTTGTTAAACAAATATATATTTCAATATTCAACAAATATAGCAGCAGCAATAAAATAATTTTTCCCATTTCAACAAAAAATGTATTTTGTGCAGAACAATTCATAATAAAGTTTGTTAAACAACTAAACACTCCGGAGTTGCAATCAGTAATAAAATAAGCATTTTCCTTAAACAAAAGTGCATGACCTTACTACTGACCTGTCGACAAATACATTTGCAGCGTCTATATTTAAGAAGACCCCCTTCAGTTTTGATTATGGTCATATTTTTTGTGTCATTATTTATGTCTTACAATGCATATGCAATACAGCAAATGTCAGTTTGTTTCTGCCCAAAGTTGCTTGAATGTTTCACCACAATCGTGCACTGATGATCTGAGTCATTGATTCACTGTAGAGAGTTACGGTTTGGGTTAAAGATCTTCTTGCACATTAAATGTATTCATTGCTGCCGTAATTATCTTACCTGTTTGCTTAGTACAGTGGTTTCCAACCTTTTTTGGCTTGTGACCCCATTTTAACATCACAAATTTCTGGTGACCCCAGACTTTCAAAACGGAGACATTTTTTTTGCTAAAATGTTTTCGATCATGTAATAGTTTGCTATACTATGTTACAAATAAATGTTAATTTTAGAGGACATTTAGTCTATATAATGTATATTATTATGGACGGAGGCAGTAAAGCCAGGTGTAGATTACTGCACAAAGTGAGAATTTTATTTTCCTTGGTCAGGATATGTACAGTCAGTCCAGCTTGGATTTACAAGGCTGACAATTAATATTGAACAAACAATAACTCAAACTATGAATTAGGAAAGAGCTGCAACATCTGAAACCGACCACAATGAACATTTGAACGATCAACAGTACCACAGTGCTTCAGTTTCAGAGTTTGTCATGTTTTATGTATTGTGATTGTCTCTCTCAACTCACCATATATTTTTTATTAGTAAGTTTTTATTTCTTATTTTTATCAATTACTAGAAATTTTAGGCGACCCCACATGGGGTCTCGACCCTAAGGTTGAAAACCACTGGCTTTGTTCAATCCAGATGGAGACATCTTAGTCAGGCAGTGAGGTCAGTTCTGAATGTATTAACAAACTGAACCTGATGGAACGGATATCGTCCTACAGCTCGACCTGCTGGCAGGATACTGAAACTGCATGAGGTCTGCGTCAGAAAAACATGAAAATAACCACCCAAACCCATTAACACACACACACCACTTACACAGCTTAGTGTTTTCAAATGTTTTTATTAAGTAATCCCTACATTTTTAGTATTGCTTTCATCTTTTTTTCTTTTTTTTTTCTTTTTTTTTTTTTACTCTAAATTAGAACCTTTTACAATCAGCACATATAGAACTTCAGTCAAGCTACACTTTTTGAGGAATACAAAAATATCACAGTACATTTTCTAAGTCACCCTTTACCTGTGAGCTCCAGAGCCGAGAGGGAGAGAGACAGAGAGAGAGAGAGAGAGAGAGAGAGAGAGAGACCGAGAGGAGGGAGGTGTGGAACCACAGCAGCTGCCTGGACACACAAGGACACATGGACGTGGACATGTCTTTGACAGTAACAGCACCATAGTCTGTGAGTGAGAGGAAACGAGCCCATAAACCCTCAGGCCTCTCTGATCTGCATGGGACTCATGTGGGAGGCTCAGTTCAGAGGTAACGGACCACTTTTGGACCTGGAAAATTAACACATTTAACCTGTGGAGGCCTCAGCTGAGACAGGGAAATACCAGATTTGAGACAGAAATGAGACTGTCGTGCATTTTTCCCAGTGAAAAGCTTAAGACATACATGTAGTTTTTACTCAACCAGTCCGCCTCTTTAACTCTTAAAGACCCAGAAATACTTTTGTCAACTTCCAAAAGATTTTTTCCTCTAAATGTAATCTGTGATTTATCACCATTTTTTATATTATCCTCTGCATTTTGCATTTTTCAGTGTAAATCATGAATTTCCCTATATTTAATTCACTGATCATGTAGATGTTCATAAAAGATTAGAGTAAATTCAAAGGTTATTTTATCGAAACAGAGAAAACTGAAGAAAAAGTGGCAAAATATATCATAAACCAAACATAAAAACAAGGGTCTCCATCCACTGTCATTGATCAAACTCCGTGGGTTTTACTGGTAAATCAATGTTGTAGAAGATCACGTTGTTTCCACGTTCACTACGGTAACTTACATGTATTGATAGGATTAGTGGATCAGCAGGTATTAAACATTATAGATCAGTAGATGTTTTTGGTCAGTGAAGGTTTGGGTCTTTATGAGTTAAGCAATTTCTTTGAAAAATAACCAAAACACTTCTGATACCATGTAGTTGTAGAAATCGTCAAATCAACATCATGACCAGCCCACAGGATGGTGCATGCATCAGCCTCATAGAGAGGACATTTCTGCTTTATCCATCAGAGCACAGGCCTATGTTCGTATCAACTTCTCAAAGCTTTTCAGTGAGAACAGTCAAAACTGTCTCAACTGTGGCTGACCCGAATGGAGAACTGGCCAAAACAACAACCAAACATGTTTCACAAATGCTCTGTGATTCTCAGTAACAAATCCATTAACAAACTATTTCACAGATATAAAATGTGCCTATCAAACAAAAGCACAACACATTTGCAAGACCATGCTCAGACCAAAAACAAAGCAATGAATTTGGGCTGTGCAATTACACACAAACCCAAAACAAATATACATGAATTTGTGCCACATACATCTGCACAAGCTGAACATTTTTTTTATCTAGTGTATGACCACAACAAATCATTAGCCTCATAGCATAATTGCCTAAGTCATACTTTTGGCCAAATTGTGATACCTGCATAAATGTACTCTCCCTACACTGATGCTTCATTTTATGCAGATTTCATAATTTGGCCAAAAATATGTCTTAGGCAACCACGCTATTAGGCTAACAACATGCTTATTTGTGTTATGTCAATTATTTTTAAGGTTGATTGTCCAAGGTGATGTATTATTTAGTCACAGCATGAAAATATTCAGTTTACCATTAGTGAGGAGCATAGAAACCTCAAAACAAAAACATTTAAGGAACTGGAATTAGAGATTTGTGACTTTTTGTTTGACTGCTCAAACTGATTTTCCTGTTAACCATTGTAGAGTTTAACTAGAGCATAAACATGAACCATAATGGTAGAATCTTTTTTTTTGGTAAAGGTTGGCAAAGCAAATGGACATGAACTTGTTTATGCACGAGTTCCACATAAAACACTGTTTACATGTTAATATAATAAATATGGTGACGACATTGAGGCATTACAGCAACAGGCAAAAGTGCTGGTTCGTATGTTTGATATTCACTTTAACCTGAACAGCTTAAAATATAACATGTATAATATCATATGATGCTTTCGCTGTGTGAAAACAAACTTAAAGGGGGTACATTTCATGGCACAAACTGAGCATAACTTGGGTGATTTGTTATGGACTTGCCATTGCCATCTGCTGTTGTGGCGGTGACTTATTATTCTGGACATCGGTGAAAATCAGCACAAACACAGTGTAAAGACTGTACCAAAACTCACACAATGATATCCTGTAGCTGTATGAGAAATATGTTGCATATGTGTTTGATAGGTTTGTTAGTAATGCTTTATATTTTCAAACCACATTGTTTTGTCACTGAATCGAAGAGCATTTGTAAAATGTGGTGAAAATGCAGGAAATTAGTTCCACAATTAGTTCCAAATTCCACTCCTCTAAGTTCTAGTGACCAGCTGATGAGTAGTGGCCGGTACGGAAACACACTACTGACATATTCTGACACATCACATCTACATTTTAAAGGGCACCAGGCCTCATGAAAGATTCTAATCATGAAGTCGGAGGCAGCGTCTGGAGCTGAAGGAGTCCTAGTGGTTCTGTGGTGTCAGTGGTTTTGGTCGGGGGCCGTGTTCACCTTTCACCTCCTCAGGCTGAAATGTAATAATGGATCCGACACAACAACAGCACCTTTAACCCACTCTCATCCTCTTCCTGTTCCTCTCTGCATACATGTCATATTCTATACAAAGTATCAAAAAAGATTAAACAAAATACTGAAAAATCCTCACCCGTACAGACAATAGATTTTTTTCATGTTAAACTTTCATGTTTTTTTTTTCTTTCCTTTTCTCCCACACTGCAAAAATTCTGATCCATAGTGACAAGTTTTTGGTGAACGAGGCCTCACAGCACCTACCACTGTGGACAGGAATGTTGCAGCAAAGTCTCACTCAGTGGTTTCATTCAACACAAAGAGCTGAACTGAAAAAAATTAGAGAACATTGAAAATGAATGTGGATGGAGGTGGAGAGCCCCGTTGGCGTCTTTAGTCCAGGGCAAATGGAACACATGAGTTACATGAACAAACCAAAGAGTATACTTTAATTACATGTTGCACAAACATGATAAAACTGGGGTGAAAGGACAGTCGGAACCAGAGGAGAGGAGGGGGCTGACCTGGTCTGACCTGGTCCTCCTCTGAGCTCTGGCAGACATACACACAAATCAGTCTCTGTGGGTCGGGGAGTTCAGGAGCTGATTGTACTGCCTTTATGCCGTTTCCAGGGTCCTCACAGAACCACAGCATGGCCGGCTCAGTGCAAGCAGAAGCCCTGCTTCAGGCCCTGGTGCGGGCCCAGGTCCAGGTCCAGGCGCTCAAGGGGAAAAGGTCGCCATCTCCAGTGAGATGCGTTGCCACAGCTCCTTGGTCTGCTTGCCTCTCTTTAGGTTCTGCAGGACATCATTGAACTGCATCATGCCAACGGGCGTGAGGCAGAATGCGCCCCGCGCGCTACGGATAATGTTGACGAAGTCGTCATAGTCAGCGGGCGTCAGGTGGATGAGCCTGTGGTGGATGTACTGGAAAGAGACAGAAGACACAACCAGGGTCAAGACAGCAGCTGACTTTCATGAACATAAAGTTTTTCAATTCAAGTTGACAATTAATTCTAAAACAAATAATTGTGATGAACGATGCACATACTGTAGATAATTTGCCTTTTGTTAATAAAAATTAAACATAGCAGATATGGCATGACTACAGCTACAATAACTATAAAAACAGTCATGAAAAACAGGTAGTGGCACATTAGAAAGTACTAGTAGAAAAAAATTAAGTAGAAATAAAAATAAATAATAAATACGTAATTGTTATGATATTAGGATCTGCACGCTGGGTGCTTACTCTTTATCCAAATAAAAATTCCAGCCTTTTTCCATACATTTTCAAAACTGCTATTTTTTTCCTGAAGACCTTGACTTTATGTACTGTTTTTTTTACCTGTGTGTAGGGATGTAACAATATGAAAATTTTGTATCACGGTTATTGTGACCAAAATGATCATGGCTATCATTATTATCGCGATATTGTTGAATTTGTGCTCAAAGCGTTCAAAAACTATTTATACACACACTGAAATAATTTAACCAAGTTGTATTTTGAAAAATACATAAATAAATAAACAAATAAAATGAAATAATAGCCACAATGTACTTTCTGTTTGCAGAAACATTAAAATATTAACATGTAAACAATCAAATAGACAAATGTGCATTAAAGATGTCACATTTTGGCTGCTGGTTGACCATTTTTCATATCAAGTTTGAGTTGTTTGAGTTTCTTTTTCATAGATACACTGAACAAAAATATAAATGCCACACTTTTGTTTTTGCTCCCATTTTTCATGAGCTGAACTCAAAGATCTAAAACTTTTTCTGTATGCACATAAGGTTTATTTCTCTCAAATATTGTTCACAAATCTGTTTAAATTTGTGTTAGTGAACACTTCTCCTTTGCTGAGATAATCCATCTCCCTCACAGGTGTGGCATATCAAGATGCTGATTAGACAGCAGGATTTTTGCACAGGTGTGCCTTAGGCTGGCCACAATAAAAGGACACTCTAAAATGTGCAGTTTTATCACACAGCACAATACCACAGATGTCACAAGTTTTGAGGGAATATGAAATCGGCATGTTGACTTCAGGAATCTCCACCAGAGCTTTTGCCTGTGAACTGAATGTTCATTTCTCTACCATAAGCCATCTCCAAAGGTGTTTCAGAGAATTCATGAAGAAGACTGCGTGAGGAAAACGGTGGTCACACCAAATACTGACTGGTTTTCTGACCCCCCTGGACCACCCAATACAGTAAAACTGCACATTTTAGAGTGGCCTTTTATTGTGGCCAGCCTAAGTCACACCTGTGCAATAATCCTGCTGTCTAATCAGCATCTTGATATGCCACATCTGTGAGGTGGATGGATTATCTCAGCAAAGGATAAAGGAGAAGTGCTCACTAACACAGATTTAGACAAATTTATGAACAATATTTGAGAGAAATAGGCCTTTTGTGTTCGTAGAAAAAGTTTTAGATTGTTGAGTTCAGCTCATGAAAAATGGGAGCAAAAACAAAAGTGTGGCATTTATATTTTTGTTCAGTGTAGATAGATAGATAGATAGATAGATAGATAGATAGATAGATAGATAGATAGATAGATAGATAGATAGATAGCGCCTGAAGTGCTGCTGCTTCTCCAGGAAATGAGCAGCACTATGAGTTTTCAAAGTGTGGTAATCAAACAAGGTTATCATGATAATTAGAATTTAAACGATAATACTAACTGTCGGGAATTTTACCGCGGTTTATCGTTATACCGGTAATTGTCACATCCCTATCTGTGTGCCTACTTTTTTTTTGGTTGAGACTGTACTGGCTGTGTGCAGTAGAAAAGTTCATTTTAAGTCAACAATTGAACTGAAAAAGGCTGTTCATCAGCCGATCAAAAGTTTAAGACCACAGCCTTTAAAAGCCAAAATCTGTGCAAAAATGTGAATTCAATGTCATTTTCTGTCAGGTATTCACACTGTCACAACCTCCTGATGGCAAAGGCAAAAAAGCTTTTTCTCTTTGAATGTGGTTGGATTGTTGAGCTGCATAGCAAGGCCTCTCGCAACGTGCCAGCACTGCTGAGGTTGGACGCAGTAAGACAGTCATCCTGAGGGCTATGGAACAAAAAAGTCAAGTGGCAAACCCAAAAAAATTTCACTGGCTTTCTGAAATTTTTATTTGTCTCACTCCCATTTCTTCTCTTTGCATTTTGAAACTTTACTTAGAAACTTCTTAAGAGTGTAAAATTTACATTCATATAATTTTCCAACTGGTGGATATAAAATGCCTACACACTCTTGATAAAATGCCAGGTTTTGTGATGCAAAAAAAAATAGACCAAGACAAATAATTTCAAAACTTTTGGACATCCCTTCCATTCCACCTGAGCAGTGCCACAGGCTGATCACCTCCATGCCACGCCACATTGATGCAGCAATTCATGTAAAAGGAGAACCAACCAAGTATTGAATATATAGAAATCAACATACTTTTCAGAAGCCTGACATTTCTGTTTAAAATATCCCTTTTTTATTGATCTTATGTGATATTCTAATTTTTTGAGACACTGAATTTTGGGGTTGTCATTATCTGTAAGCCATAAACATCAAAATTTCAAGAAATAAAGGCTTGAAATATCTCATTCTATGTCTAATGAGTCTGTATAATATATGGGTTTCACTTTCTGAAATGAGTGACAAAAAATATTAAACTTTTTCATGATATTCTAATTTTTTGAGCTGTACCTCTCCTGTATATCTATCTGTATGTCCTGCATTTCCCCCCTTGCTGACTGCCGGAAATCCGGCATGGTGCTGGAATCCTATTACCTGTGTGTGTGTGTGTGTGTATATATATATATATATATATATATATATATATATATATATATATATATATATATATATATATATTAGGCCTGTAACGGTACACAGAATTTTCGGTTCGGTATGTTTTCGGTTTTGAAAGCCACGGTTCGTTTTTTTTTTTCGGTTCGGTACGGGAAGAAAGAAAACCCCTAAAATGTCTTTAATGCATTTATGAATTTTTGAACATTCTTCCCCCAATTTTTGGAGACAATAAAAATATAGAAAAACAGGAATAATATAATTCTGCTGCTATAAATCAAATAGAAAATAAAATATTACTAAATGTATTTTAAACATTAGTATTGCACTTTTCCCTGAAAGGGAGTTTTGAACAAACAACAAAAATCTAATAACACTTCTGTCAGTTCACATTCTGCAGAAAAATTGCAACAAAAATTCCACACGAAGTGCAACATTAACAAGAGAGCAAACTGGTATTGTGTTTAAACAAACTGAAGAGCAACTCTGACAAATAAATTAACCTAATTATTTATTTTAGGACAGATAAACTGTTTAGGCCACTTTGTGTACTTGTGTGTGTGTGTGTGTGTGTGTGTGTGTGTGTGTGCAGGGTGCGATTTGTCAAAAACACAGAGGGGGGGGGGGGGGGTTCGGTCCATAACTAACGTAATAACTAACGCTGGCGTGAAACAAAAGTGAAACTTTACATCCTTTCACCTCCTTTACAACTTCCAACTCCCGGGTTCTATTCCTCTATCATACAGCGTGTGTGTGTGTGTGTGTGTGTGTGTGTGTGTGAGTGAGTGAGTGAGTGAGTGAGTGAGTGAGTGAGTGAGTGAGTGAGTGAGTGAGTGAGTGAGTGAGTGAGTGAGAGAGAGAGAGAGAGAGAGAGAGAGAGAGAGAGAGAGAGAGAGAGAGAGAGAGAGAGCGCTAGTGTCAGTGTTTTAGAACTACCGTAGTTCATAGAAGGTAAACAACGTCCGTCTTATCACCGTCTCTTTCCCCGTTGTTGTCTTTCACCTGAACCCGTACTGATCCCAAACAGGACTGTAATGATGGTGGAGGGTCTTCAGTCTCTTCCCTTCAGGTTGACATCATATTTGTTGTTTTTTTTAACCTTATGGAAGCAGCTATTTCATATTTCGAGTCAGTGTGCGCTAGTTCCATATGTCCGTGTGGAACTTCTGTGGATTTAAAGTTCCGCATTGAATGACGCCTTTCGTTCCTTTTTCTTTTTCTCAACATTCTGTGCCGTTTCGGTACAGCTGTGTACCGAACCAAACAGGTGTGTACCGAACCAGTTCGGTATGTGTACCATTACAGGCCTTATATATATATATATATATATATATATATATATATATATATATATATATACATATGTATACATATATATATATATATATATATATATATATATATATATATATATATATATATATACATATGTATACAAGTCAAGAGTTGCTAGTGTCAGTTTGTGTGTTAGTGCACTAATGTGTGTTTGTTTTACTGTAACGTGCTACTGAGTGGTGTGTTTGTGTGTGTGCTGTACCTGCAGGTAGGCCTGTTGGCAGCGCTGGACAAGCTGGTGGAACGCAGGCGTTCGAAGGTGGGCGTGAATGTGGGCGGGGTTCAGTCTCTGCAGAGCTTCCATGATGATCTCCTGCAGGACAAATGGACTGAGGACACCTTTGGCTGCTCCCACACAGAACTGGTACACATAGTTAACTCCTGAAAGTGAGGAAGAAAAATGCAAAAGTGAGTCTAACAATCTCACACACCCTGTCCTCAATGACCACTTTTTAAGCTGCTGTAAATACACAGGGATCTACAGTCTTAGCGGCTGCTGTTCCCTTATGTTACAGGACTATGACAGCTACATAACTTCTGTTCACACCAGATATGAAACTGCTCCCATTTCACTGAACATTTAAGTGTTAGACAAAGAATGTATACACATTAAAAATACAAGAGTTCACATAAAAGAAACAAACTGTCCTTCTGTACAAAAATATAAGAATTACTCTTCAAAATCAGTGTTCATTGTGCAGCTGACAGTCCACGTCACTGTTTTATGTTTTTGATTCATTTGTCTGACATGAGTTAACCTTTATAGAATTCCTGCACTTGGAAAAATACTGTACATATCCATAAAAAAAATCAAGTTTTCATGAGTTCAAGCCTCTTTTCAGCTTTATGATGGATTCACTTAATTTAGTGCAGGTGATCAAAACCAAAACATCTGAGGTGTCTTTCACACTGAAAGAATGTGTACGTCCAAAATTGGGAAAGTATGTCAACTCAGAAATATTCACATATATGAATCTATGTACATGCTTGTTTCCTTTTTACATCCTGACTGAGCTGGAATGGAGCGCTTTGTCTCCTTCCATTAGTAACTATGCACATGTACAAATAACAATGGCAAATGCATCAGCAACGTCAAAGAAGATAAAATTTCACCTAATGTGAAATTGAAGTTTTAGCATTGGATGTGAAGACAAGACGAAATATTTAATTTGGTGCTTTTTCCTCTGGTACATGTAATGGAGAAAGAAAAAAAAATGTATGTATTGATATAATTTAACCAGGTAGGTCAGTTGAGAACCAGTTGTCATTTACAATGATGATCTGACCAAGAGGCAGCAGAACAGGCAGATAAAATAGTAAAAACAAAGCAAAGAAACAAATTATATAGTTCCATAAAAAGCCATAACAGCACATAATATACCTATGGCACATAGTATATAACATAATATAACATGGAGTGGGAGATTGTGACAAAGAGTACACAGTAGGGTTGAAATTTTGCACCAAATTTCATGAGGAAAAAATATTGTTTCCGAATCCATCTTGACTTCAGAAAATTTAGTAGAAAAATATTTTGGTGGATATAGGCCAGTTTCAGTACTTTGTAGTTTTGCACCGTTAAATGATGGTGAAATTGCTTGGTGGCACATTCACACGGGAGGTTGACGAAAGTGCATACACATTCACGCAACACTGATTTTTGTGATTTGTAATCACAGTCACTCTGTTTGTTGTGTAGTATTTGTTCTTTACTCTTTTTCTGCCACAGTTACCTCCTACAGACAGACATTTTCAGAGCTGTGCTACTGTGAACTTCTACCAGATTGCTTGACAATGAACCATTTAGTTTTCCCATAAAAGCGTTACTGCCTTCTGGAGCTCACCTAGCCGCGCAGCCAGTCCCAGCAGCCACTTGACATCCTCAGTGTATGGTGGGCTCCTGGAAAAGTTGTTTGGATGGTCATTGTGAGCCCTTCTTCCCAGCATCTCCAGCGCCAGCATGCCTTCACACACACACACACACACACACACACACACACACACACACACACACACACATATACAAAGACAGTATGTTACATTGAACAGTACAGCCTGGCAGTGTAGGCTGGTGTGATGGAAATTTACCCCAAAAGTTACTCCATCATCGTGTTGTATACCTATCACACCATCGTTAGAATGGTTTATGATTATCACGTAGTGCTCTTTGCATACTTGTGTTCCAGCTTGAACTTTCAACTTGTAAACAGTGTCAGTTTGGCCTTGCCCTGCCCAGATTAGTTGTAAGGGGAAGATGGACGATTGGATAAAGCAGAACAACATATGTGGAGTCTGGAAAGGCCTCAATGCAGGGGTGTCAAACTCATTTAGCTCAGGGTCCCTGTTGCATAGCCCCCTTCTTTACCTTCAGTGTATTTCCCCACCCCACCCTCCTCTACACAACTTTGAGCCCCCCCTGTTCCATGCAATCCCCCTCCACCACCCACGTGACAAATGAGCCCAAGACCATGGGGGGAAGTGTCTTACCAACTCTGTAGGCAGAATGCAGGTAGTGCAGGCCCTGTTGGCTGATTGGCTGGCTGTGCTGCTCGTCTTCTGCAGGAAATGGGGTACTGACCAATGGGGCGGGCTGTGACGACAGGGGAGGCAGAGAGGCTCCCTGCATGGCCTGGATGGTGGGGCCTGAGTGGACGCTGCCTACTAGAAATATCACAAAGATACATACAAAGTCAAGAAAAACCATGTCAAATGCTGAAAAATTCATTTACTATATTTTAGACAAATTACGCCATTTCTGACACTTAATGCTGCTGCAATGTTTTTCGGCTTACTAATGTTTGCATGTGGAGAGTATTTTTACTATTTGGTCATGTACAATACACACACACACTATGATATGACCATAGATGTTATCAACACAAACATTTAAATATGCTTCTTTTATGTTAAATGCCTTGCATGGGTTTGTCCCGCATTTTCAAAATACATTTATGAAACTGATACTAAAACAATATCATGCTCATTTCCAGTCAGGTTAAAACACCTGACTGGATAAGCTAAGACCACAGCTATTTTTCTTATAACATCCAAATTACTTTTTGTCTTTGCCAAATGATTTATTACCATTTATCTTAAAATCATCCTCACTTTTATGTCAACTTCAAATGACTTTTTCCTTGAAACCTAAGGATTTATCACCATTTATTATATATTATCCTCTGCATTCTGAATTCTTCAGTGAAAAACATGTACTTTCCTATACTGAATTTAGGGATTGTGTAGATGTTCATTACAACTCAGAGTACATTCAAAGCTTATTATAGAAAAACAGAGAAAACTGATGAAAAAAAGGAACATTTTCAGTCAAATATATCCTTAACTGAACATAAAACAAGTGTCTCCAGCCACTGTCATTTGTCAACTACATGTTTTTTCCCAATGGAAAGCTTAAGGCATATATACTCTGCCCTATAGTTTTTACTCAACCAGTCCAACTCTTCTAACCCTGAAAGGCTCAGAACTATTTTTGTGTTAACTTCAAAGGATTTTTTTCTTCTAAACCTAATCTTTCTTAAGTGATTTATCACCATTTATTTACATTATCCTCAGCATTTTGAATTCTTCAGTGAAAATCAAGTATTTTCTTAGATTTAATTCACTGATCATGTAGATCTTCATTAAAGCTCAGAGTAAATTGAAAGGTTATTATATTAAAACAAAGAAAACTGAAGAAGAAAAGTGACTTTTTCCATAAAATATATCATTAACTGAACATAAACCAAGTGTCTCCATCCACTGTCATTTATCAAACTTGATGGGTTTTACTGGTGAGTCAATGTTGTAGAAGATGACGGAGTTTCCACATTCACTATGAAGCCTCTGAATGTCCAAATGGGTCATATCTGATGACCATGAAAAGATGACAAACTGCATTTTACGCCAATTATTGACATGGATTGATAGGATTATTGGATCAACAGTTATTAAATATTTTAGATCGGTAAATGCTTTTGTCAGCGGTGGATGTTTGGGTCTTTATGGACTAAAAAAATGTCCTCCATGATCACTAAATTTAAGGGGAGGATGAGATGGTGCACATTATGTCTGTCTTTTTGGTGATGTGAGAGGAGACATGATGAGCTTTGTCTTAAAGAAAGCTGAAACTGCATCACTATCACAATTTGCCAGACTTGAAATGGGAAGAGGTGAAGCTGAAAACATAGACAAGACAACATGCAAACACGACAAAAACCCATGGTGAAACTGATCCAGGTGCTGCTTTAGCCTTGCATTACCAGACCAATTATCCATTCCAACAGAACTGCGCCAGATCTCTTCTGTTTATTAATTTGTATTTAGTGGCAGTTGCTAAAACAGGTGTATCAGTGCAACCTAGTGGACTGGAGCTGATCCAGCCTCATATCAAATACCAACCCAAACCCAGATCAGATCTCCTGTCCTTCAGTGGAACTGTGGAAGTTTCTGTGAGTGTCCTGGACATTCAACCCCTGCTCACCTCCTGCCAGTGTCTGATTAAGCCCTTTTCAAATCAACAGGTGGAGTAAAGACTCAGAATGAGGGTAATGTTACACTTTCAACAAGACGGTTGACAGTGGCAATGGCCACCACTAGAGGGGGACAAACAGTCGTGTCAGAAAAAAAGAACTGAAATACAATAGCACTTCCATCAAGGGTGTCCATCTGGCCATCTAAAATAATGGCTCACAGCAAACGAGATAGTTAATTAGTTTAAAACCAAAAACAATTATTGTCCTTTTCGATTGGTACTTTCTTACTTAATATATTGTGGTCTTCTGTTACTGTGATTTTGGCACATTAATATCTAGTGTTACTTTCACTTGGATATTCACCAGTACGCATTTTACATTTAAAACACAAAAAACTACAAGAACCATGACTGGTACCAGACACACAGACAGAACAGAGCCCATTATGTCCTCACCTGCCACAGTGGTGCTGAGCGGCAGGCCCGTTTCTGTGTGGTAGGGGTGGACGGCGATCTGAGTCATGGACGGGACGGGGACGCCAGGGAAAGTGACGGCTGTGGCTGCCATGGGGGGAGGGGGCCCAGTGGCCACAGAGAAAGGGTACTGGGCACCGATAAAGGCTGGGTGCATTCCCTGAGAAAAGATACACAAAAACGATAGCATGAGGGACCTGCACTAACATAGTAAAAACAGACTGGCACTCAGATATACATTCTTTAAGATGACTGTGCGTTGTTACAGGGATGGAAGAGTCTTTATCAAACAGAAGTTGCGACTGGATCTCCATATAATAAAAATAAGGAAGACAAGGTGAAAACACAAGTGCCTCTTGACTTATTTCTTCGGCAATTCATGCTTCATTTGACTATGAAGATCAGGAAAAATGTACCATGCCAGCTTTTAATTCAATGCAATACTGGATTATACTGTTGTAGAATTCTGCATTTGATCATGTCACTTTTGACTAGTCACATTCAGAGAGCGCACTGCTACTGGATATTTTTGTGATGGTTCTAATGTCCAGGTGTGAAGGTCCCCTGGTCAGAGCTGAAACGATTAACTGACTCAAATTGATTTAAAAAATTATTTGATTACAATTGAATTAAAGCTTCATTTCCTTAATTTCACTGCCGCTAAACACTGGTTCCACTGTTGTGTTTCACACGGATGCTTATTATGACATACATGACACCAGGATCATCACAAAGTTGTATGTTAGTTCCATGTTCAGTTGTTAGTTGGATCCAAATGTGTTGAAGACTGCACATATATTTTGTAGATGCCATTTAACTTGTTTGTTGTTGCTTATATCCATAGAGATTTGTATACATACTTTTATACTGTTGTTATTGTTGCTGTTATTTCTATGTAGATATTTTTATATATCCTTTTACACTTTTTGTGGTTGTTGTTTCAGCTGGTTCTGGAATAAAGGACACATTGTCATTTTCTGACATGTACTTTTCACATCTTTACAGTTTTTTTTCATGAAAATACTTGTTTAATTACATTGAAGAAAATAATTGATAGACCAATTGATTCCAAAAATAGTCAATAGTTGCAGCACTATACGCGTTTCAGGGAACAGTTTTAAAATGTCTGTGAAAACAGAACATTTTCATTTTAAAACAGCAAAATATACGAATAGCCAAGACTTGCAGACCAATATACCAATATAAATCATCAAATAAGCAGAAACACTGTAAAAGAACAAAACTGACATGTAGTCAGATTGAATCAAAAGTACCCAAGATGAAGCCTGGGTGAGTTCTGACCTGTGGATATGCAGCGCCAGTCACTGGGAAGACAGTGGGTCGTGGGACGTGCTGCAGTGGGTGTCCCAGGTACTGTGGTGTGCACACAGTGGGCAAGTGGGCCTGAATGGTGGTATAGGGGTGGAGGCCCTGGCTGTGGGGGTGGGCCATGGCCTGGCCTGGCATGGCATGAGACTGGTAGATGGTGGAGCCCACAGAGATGACAGGCACCACAGCTGCTGCAGTCACCGAGGCTGTGACGGTGGCAACGCCCGGAGCCTCCATGTTAGCCCCGCTGTCCAGCACACCACAGTTGGACTCTGGAGGCCGCCTGCCTGAGCCCCCATTAGCCCCGCAGCGGCCAGATGTCTCACGCTGCTGGCCTGAGCCTCCACCCACTGACTGCTCATACAGCCAGTACCACTGATGAGCCACCTCAAACAGAACCTCAGGATACACTCCTCCACCCTTTGCAGCCTCCTCTACAGCCATGCAGGCCTTCTCCAGCATCACGTTGTCCTGTAGGGACACAGGTTATGTTAAGACAGTTATGAAATGCCAGTGTATTGGAAGAATAAAGATAGGATTATAAAAAGGTATGGATCCAGTGACAGTACCTGCTCTTTGCACTGCACCAGGGCTCTCTGGATCTCATTAGGATTCAGTGCGTGAGCGTGAGGCAGGCAGCTCAGTGCCAGCTCTGCTGCAGCACGAACCATGTTGGGGTCCCTGGCTCGTGACGCTCGATCTGCTAGGGACGCCACCTCTGGAGGGGTAAGATGACCGTCCCAACATTCCACCAGGATGTTAAGGGCAGCACTGCCGATCTCCATGGCCTGGCCTGGGAGGGATGACAAGACACCGTGGATTCACTGTGTTCACTTCAATAACATCCAAGGAGAGATGAACTGAGAAAATTGGTCTTGGAGGAAATGAGATGCCTTTAAGTGTGAACCATCACAGAAAATGACAACAGCCAGCTTTAACCTCCATTAATGCTTTATGTTTGAAGTTTGTGTCTTAGCACATGAATACAGCCTAGTTAATGAAGATAAGTGGTCAGTTATCTACAGATGTCAGTGTTGTGTATGGAACTAGTGTTACTAAAAGTTACCAAATAAACAAAATATGTTTTACAAATGCCATACAAGTCAAACAGCATGTAATTAGGGCAAGGAACATCTTGCTGGACACATCCCACCCTGGCCGGTGCCTCTTCAACCCCCTACCCTCAGGGAGGAGGTATCGGGTTCTGGGGAGCCGAACAAACCGGCTTAGAGACACTTTTTATCCCTGGGCAATAAGGCTTTTAAACAAGTAAACTTGGGGTACTTTTAAACTTTTAAAGCTTTTAAGTTCTTAACCGTTATGCCTAAATATTTATTTTAATATTCTTATTATCACTATATTTTTCTTCTAAGTCTTATTTATATACTATTTTGTTTTTATCTTGTTTATGCTAGATTGCACTGGGGGGGGGGGGCCTGCATAATTTCATTGTAATATGAGTACAATGACAATAAAGTTTATTCTATTCTATAATTAGTTAGTAATTAATAAAATAATGCATTCAGTAATGTAAATATACACCATACAGTATTTCTAATATATCATTTACTCACTGAAGTAAAATAAAATGTATCCCACAGTGACAAAAATAAAATCTTACCATTTTTCCCTCCCAAGGTCTTCAAATGCATTATGCGAAATGTATTCTATTCTGTTAGTTGATCATTTGGGGAGGGGAGGGGGGGGCCAGTTTACCTGTGATCCAGGACACATGAGAGGAATAGGTCCTGGACAGCCAATTGGGTGAGACAAAGTTGTGGAGGCCAAGAGCATACAAGCCAATCTCAAAGGCACAGAGGTGCAGGTTTCTGTGGGGCCCTTGGTGGCCCCCGCTGGCTGAGGGCTGTGTGAAAATGGAAGTGGATGAGTTCCCTCCAGCTTTAATCAGCACTGTCTTGGCCAGCTCGAAGTAAAAATGAGCCGCTGCCTCTGATGGCTGGTTGGGCACGTGTGGGGCGTGGCATTCTGGGCGACGCCCTTTGTACCTGATTGAGGGAAATACATCAGAATTGTGATTATAGAAAGATCTATTTAACAGGCTAACAAAGTTAAATTCACATGGTGTCTTTCTTTAATATCATGTACAGAGTTAAACGATTTTACCTGCTAGTGTCAGTGCTCTTGGCCCTGGCCCCGCCCCCTGCCCTCCGAGAGCCGCTTGAAGAGGAGGAACCCAGGGAGTCAGATGATGAGCTGCTGATGCTGTCACTGTCCTGACCCCGCCCCCACGATGTTGCTGCCCAGCCACCCCTGAGCGGCCTCCGGCTGAGGGTCGGGGAGCTGTCAGACGTTGTTTCTGGAGCACTGCTGTCAATACTCGCCATACCTGCTCACACAAATGTCAGGTTTCACGAGCCAAAATTAGGGGAAAAAAAGAAAAATCACATCTTTAGCAGTAAGAACAGAGTTTACCAGTGTGCTTCTTCTTCTGGCGTACAGGTGAACCCCAGCAGCGCTGGCTGTATCCACAGCGTGCTCCCAGCGCCAGCCGACTGGGCACCGTGGCCTCCAGCTTGAACGGAGCTGCCTCATTCTGCTGCTCACTCGATGACGCTGGTCCCTCGGACACTGGACACAACAAATATGACATATTCACATTTACGTTAAAGATGTAAAGTGCATGTGTTCATCATACACACGATGAACTATTACAGCAAGGAAAAAGTATAATATTCTAAGAATAAATTCATAAAAAGTTTAGAATAAGGTCACAAGACTAAACCACATATTAACCCTTCTTTTTCTTTATCTGCTCATAAATGCTATTATTACTAACTATTAATTGTTAAATGTGTGTGTTATTTGTGTTTCAACTGTGTAATTTTGTAACTGTGTATTGTATTCGCTGCTGCCTATCTTGGCCAGGACACCCTTGTAAAAGACGTTCTTAAACTGAATGGGATTTTTTTCCTTGATAAAAAAGAAGTTGATAATAAACAAATACAAATTGTCTACAAGGACATAGCATTTAGCACTGCTCAATTGCAGACATTCTATTAGTTTTTTGATCACGGCACCCATCGATGCCATGTGATGGAAAACACTTGACAAATACTGTACAGTTAGGTCAAATATGCTTTAAGTAAGAGTCTTTAGGGGGTAAAGCTGTGAAAATGCTGCACAAACTCAGAAGTTGTGGTGCATACGATGCGTTTCTTACCATGCTCTCTGGTCTCAGCAGTGCCCTCTCCTGTTAAACTGTTCTGCACCGGGTTCAGCTCAGCCTGATGGGCAACCTCATCACCAGCCAGAGCCACGGCAGAGGATGAGCTGTTGGACGAGGCCGCTACTGGGCCTGCAGAGGAGGAGGATGAGGAAGGCCCATGTTTGGAGAGTCCCCCAGTGGGTCCACCCACCCCTCCGTGGCCAGCTGTGGTGTGCTTGGACGGGCTGCGCTGGCTACCTGCTGCTGGTTTGCTGGAGTAGAAGGAGCTCAGAGTCTGGGGCTTGTGGGTCTGACTTTCCCTGTCCAACAGCTTATCCAGAATCTGAGAGTCAGGGACAGAACCGCAAAGAGGGACAGAAGGGTTAACACAGCGTAAAAACAAAAACTCTGAACAGCAACAAAAAGTTGTTCTAGACATAGACACTAAAGCAGGGGTGTCAAACATACAGCCCCTGGGCAAAAAAATAGCCCGCCAAAGGGTCCAATCTAACCTGTGGGATGAATTTGTGAAATGCAAAAGTAACACTGAAGATATTAACAATCACGGATGTCAAAATCATTTTGGTTCAGGGGTCACGTACAGACCAATGTGATCTCAAGTGAGTCACACCAGTTAATCATAAGTTTACAATAACCTATAAATTAAGACAACTCCAAATTTTTCTTTTCGCTTTAATATAAGATATTATGCTTTCACAAAAAATGTGAATAACCTGAACAAATATGAAGAACATGAAATGTCTCAAGAGAAATAAGTCCAATGTCAATAATATTCTGCCTGTTACTAAATGTTTTATGCCTTTTTAGATTCACTGTGATCTGCGATGTGTAAACGATAAGCTGAGGCATAATATTGTTAAAATTGCTCTCACTTTTCTTCAGCAATTTGACCTTCGTGGTTGTTCCTGTTATTCATATTTTTTTAAAGTATACTTTGTAGGTGTAAACATTTTCATAAAGTAATTTTACTTTTTTCGATTTTTATTATTTTACTGGTCTGATCCACTTGAAATAATATTGGAATGTGGAACCTGAACTAAAACAAGTTTGAACTCCTGCATTAAAGCATACCCAATGCAACCCTAACAAATAAACACAAAATAAACAAACAAAATTAAAGGGTGGATGAAAAGTGTTGAAGTCTCAGCTGGAATTACCTTCTTGAGTTTGCTCTGGTCATCTTTATATGTGATCATGAGAGCCAGAGCTAGATCACCTTTGACCCTTCTTGTTCCCTCACACAGCAGAGGATGCTCTGCCTCGCTCACTGTGGTCTTCATACCTGGGTCATCAAGGGTTAAAGACAAGGAGAAAAGATGAAGGGAGAAAGAAGCATAGAACAGTGACAAAATGGCATAGAAAGTCAAAAATAATAATGCAAAAAAAATGAAGTTTAGTAATAAGGCAGGCAAGAAGAAGTTGAACCAAGCAGACAGGTAACGGTGTGGAAATAGAAAAAGAATGGGATAAAAGAAACTGTGTACTTTACAGTAACTCTGGTGACATGTTAATCCTTGCAAATATCTTCCTGAAAATAGAATAACTAATGTACCAAGAGCAGCAACGGCAGCTTCAAAACCCAGCTCCTCATCACCGGGCATCTCATTGTTACGGTTGCGGCTTGGTGGACGGGAACCCGTTGGAGATACAACTGCACAAATGATATACAGAAAAGTAAAAGGAAAGTTAATTCTTCAAGTTTCTCTTTGTAAGCTTGTCACATGTATATTACAGAGCACCTTACATGCAGTTATTTGATGTAACTACAGATGTTCTACATAATCATTATGATGGTTAATGTTCACCTGTATAAAAACAGGTAAATGAGGCTAGAACTACAGAGTCATTGACTTAACAGACACATCAGTGCTGACAGGACATTTTTTCTACATATTGTGGTCCTGATAGTGGTCAATGGTGAGTATTAGACTTGTCTACTGGAGAAAGCAATAGCTAAAAAGACACAAATCCACCCAAAGGAAATCACTCCATAGGAAATCATTCCTGCCTGTGGCCATCAGACTGTTCATTTCCATCAATTCCACCTTATAACCACATAATTGTAATTACATACAATATTTCTGCATACTTATTCATCTATATTTCTTTTACTTATATTGATAATTTTTGTCTAGTAAATATTGTACAAACTGCTGTTGTTGTGTGTAATATAAATATGTGTGTATATTTTGTGGTATTGAAAACTTCTTTTCTGATACTTTTTATTACCGGTATACTTTCACTGAGCAGCTGTAACACACAATAATTACCCCTGGGATTAATAAAGTATTCTGATTCAACATCAAGACCATCAAGATCATCACCAAGCCAGTTCCCATTACAAAGGTATTGTTTTAGGGCTTTATATTTTGTAGTACTTGAGTCCAGTCTCAGACTCGAAACCGGTCTTGAGAGCATTTTCTGCTTTCTCTGTCTCATCTCAGACTTGACTCTTCAAGGACTCAGTCTTGGACCACAGTGGGAAGAGAAGGACTCGTAATTTCAGAGCAAGTCCTTGAGGCCAAAGATTTTTTTTTATGTTCACATTAACAAAACATCCATTCAGTAATATCTGCAGCCAAATTGCCCATTTTACCTCCTAGGATGGTGAAGCCATGACCTGCCCCACTCGGCCTCTAATTGGCTAGTACTCACTGCCTTCACTGATTAGATTGGTTAACTTTAGGCATGAGGACTGATGAGCCAATCTGAGGCAGAGTAGGGCAGGTCATGCTGGGGAAAATATTGCTAACTAGCGCTGGCCACCTCTGGAACCTGACTGGACACCTCAGGTGCCAGTGCCACCCCAGCTGATTGATAGGTCACTGCACATCTCGTTGAAAGATGCACGATTATTGGAAATGTGAACAAGAAAGGCAGAATAAACATCTTTCATCTTGATGATGATTAATATCAACGGCCCACCTACTTCCACGTTTAATCCTAGAAAGTCAGACTACTCCTATAAACAATTCCCAGTCTAGCTTAGTCTGTAGTCCTAACTGTTGATTATTAACTGGGGTGATATAGATCAGTTTCATGATGACGTAAGACGTACGCTGCTCGCGCACCTTGGAGGCAGAAAGCACACCAAGTTCGTAGCAAAGCACTGACTGCAAGTGTAAATAATGCCATCGTCTTGCTGTGCCATGGGTTGTCAGAACAGAAAGAACACACAGAAGGATTTAATCTACTACAGAATGCCTGCTGGTAAACATCCCTTCCAGAAAAATCGGCAAAAGTTATGGTTGTAAGCATTAAGACGGGAGAACTGGTCTGAGGAGGAAATTAAGAATGCTGGTCTGTGCAGTGCACACTTCAGATCTGGTAAGTACTGGAGATCTACCATACAGAGGTCGCATTAACTGAAAATATTCCGGCATTGACGGATTTCTTTTTTTTTTAAATGACGGAAAATTCTGAAGGCCGTCTGTCATTTTGACAGGTTAAAATACTGAGGTAATTGTTGTTTAGCTAACTTTAGCCTAAATTAGATGCTACTTTGCTAGCGCAAAATGTGCAGACAGCTGAGTCTCCTTAGTTATTTTAAAAGCCCAGTAAATGTGATGACATTGATAAACGCGGTGAAAAAAGAGGGACTGATGCGGTGAAGGATGACAGACAAGCAAGTTATACGCCAGTTCTGATGGCATTTGGTGTGTTATATGTATGCATTTTCTACCTTTCATGATGGCATGTCATTTTGTGCCCAGATCTGTGGTTCACAGAACCTGAACCCTAACCCTCGATGCGTGGGATTGACACTGCGTGAACAAACACAAGGAAAGCTTAGAATGTCTACAGATAACACACCAATTAAAAGTGGCATATATAATTATGCGAGCAGTGATATCACGCTGGTTTATCAGCCAGCAGCAACTACAGCTGCTGCATCATTGAGATGTTTTTGAACATTAAATACTACTAAATTTATATCATTATCATTAAAAAATAAAAATTTGAAATGACGGATAACAATATGTTATGACAGAATTTTTATGACCCTGTCCGTCAAAATGACGGACAATAAAAATGTCTAGCGCAACCTCTACTCCCCATCCATTTGTGACAGTCTGCTTTTCTACAATGGGACAGTCTTCCCGATGCGGTCAAGTCAAATTTTGCGACCGTTAAAGAGAAGATAGGATCGGCTTTTGGACAGAGACAGTTAATGGACCGTTTTAGAGCTAACATATGGGCTCGTTCATGAGGTGTAGGCGGCTGATGTGAGCCAGCTGGTAGCTGCTACTCCTGTTTTTGCCTCCGAGTTGCGCGCGCATCACTGTTGTTAGTAAACATTGAAACTCATCTATTAAATCATGGTTATGAAAACTGACTTGTTTTTACGGTCTCGACTCCTGAAAGACTCGCTCTCAACTCGGTCTTGCTACCTCAAAGAATCGGTCTTGACTGCATTTGAAAACCACAGGTCTCTGCCTCGACTCGGTCTCAAACCTTCAGAGACTGGGTCTTGACTCAGTCTCGACACAGGCGGTCTCGTCTCCATCACTAGGTCTTAATGCAAATCTTGAGTGTTACTTCTTCAAGCTGAGTTGCCAGATGCCAATGTTTTTTTCACAATTTTTGCAATGATCTTCAAGTTGTAGTTGAGCTCTGACCATGGAACCCTCTTACCTGGAGTGCACAGTACATCAAAGATGAAGCTGGCCAGCATGAGCGGCAGCACCGGTCGATAATCACAGAAGTTGCCGTCTCTGAGCTGTTCAGCCCGTTCTCTAATGGCCGCCATCTCCACCAGGCCCAGAGGAATCTTCTTCAACAGAGCCACCACCTCGGACTCCTGGTAGGCAAGCTTCACCTGATCAACACAAACGTATTCAGTATGGTTGTGTTAAAATACCATTTTAATCAAAATGAAGAAAGTGCAATCTGTGGTCAACAAAATGAACATAAACACAAAACAGCATTTCACACATCTACAGGCAGAATATTCAAAACTATTATTTATTATATTATTTATATATTATTTACTATTATTTATTATAACTATTTTTACTTGGTATTTTTATTTCACTGTTTTTAGGTGTACTGCTGCTTTTATGTCTTTTTAATCTGTTCTTGTATTTTAGTCTATTATCTTGCTGTTTATTCCTCTGTACGACATTGTTTTAATTGTACAGCTGTTTTTATGTTTTTAATCTATTCTTGTATTTTTCTTTCATTTTTGGTTTTTCCCCTGTAAGTTGCTTTGGAAAAAGCATCTGCCAAATGCATAAATGTAAATGTATTATTATAATGCAGATGGTCTACAATAACACTTTGTGTGTGCTTCTTAGGAGGCTGAGATGGACTAGCGTGAGTGAGATGTTTATCGCAGCTGGAATAAACATGTTGCAGGCTACGCTGTGGAAGCTCATGTATAATTTCATCTGTCGATTGAATAAGTCTGTGAATCAAGTAGTTGTGTCACTGGTTGATATCAGATGTGCCTTTTGCTACCAGTCCAGAATGCGGAGGCACCGCTGTACCTGTTTTGTTAAAGTGACTAATTAATTCTTTTTTTTTTTTCCTGTTTTTCTTGTGTTTCTCTGTCTATATTGGACCTTAAATCAGGAATAAAGTTGAACTGAATGCAATGTCAACTAAAACAACAAAGAAACTGAAACATCTGTTATGTGTCTTAACTCAAAATGTGAACAACATAAACCTTACAGCTGATAACAACTACTACCTTTATTAGAAAACTGCAGCTCTGGTGATTAGGAAATTATTAGAGCTGCAGCTATTGATTCTTTTTATAACTGATTAATCTATCGATTATTTTCTTCACTTTGCCTTGATTTAATGATTATTTGAATAGGTGGCACAATTGTAAAAATGTGAAACAGACATGTCTGAAAATGACAAACAATTGTTTTTTATTCCAGAGCCAGCTGAAACAACAACAACCATAAATTAAAGCTGCAAGCAGCATTGGGCGGGACCTCGCACCGGGCGTTCCGCCTCCCCCGCGATCCGCCTCCCGTGACCGTCCACACCTCAGCTCCACTCACACCTCTCCGTCCCCATACCAGTTCCCACCCTTTAGTGTCTGTCCTCCTTACATCTGTACAGAACACCAGCGACCCTCTGCTGAAACCACCATCACCTTTAAAATGACACTTTTATTTTGGAAAACCTACTGTGTGTATGTGCATTTGTTTTGTATGTGAGAGAAAGAATCAGTTTGAAAAATGAATTGAAATTGTATGAATAATTGAGCATAAAAGTGATGATGTCTCACATTTAAGGCTTTTATTTTGGAAAAACCCTATTGTGTGAGCATGTGTGTCTGTGAGAAAGAGTACTTTTGAATGAAGAAACATTGTACAAAGAGTTGAGCGTTTGATCATAAAAATGAAAAGAAGTTATGTAATAGAAATTTTGTATTATTGGTATTTGGGGTTTTATTTTGAAAAAATGTGCTCCGTGTACTTTTGAATTTGTGCAAAATTTCCAGTATCCAAAATACAATGCAGTAAAACCTGTTTTAAGATGGAGAAAAAAAAAAAAAAAAAAAAAAGTTTGGATTGTCTGGGACTTGAACCCAGGTCCTCTTGATCCATAGGCAGCTACATGAACCACTACACTAAGGACAGCCATAGACAGCTGCCCACCAAGAAGAATTTTATAGGGACTTTGTCATTGTTAAAAGTGAAAGTAAACATAGTCTTCAAAAAATCGCCATAATTCCATAACCGTAGATCGTATCTGAAAAATTCTTTCACTTTTGGATTCTGCAGACTTGTGGGAATTGAGTGAGGTATAACTTTTTATTCAAAAGTCTGGAATGACTGAGTACTAATTGCAGAAACGTAGAGTAACTTTCAAAGGCAGATTGCCAACTTCCTGTTGGAGTTAGCTCATGAGTGTCAGTGTATGATTTGTCGGGCTCAATCAGACCAACATTTTGGCATTTGTTTCATGTTTCTGTGACATTCCTACTGGCCGCTAGGGCCGATTTTGTGTGTTTTTTAGTACATAGGTGGCGCTACAGAGTCCATTTTAGCATGCAAGGGGTTAATTTTGATATTGTATGAAAGTGTTCACCAGTCATGACATACATGGCAAATTTGGTGAGTTTTGGAGCATGTTAAGGGGGTCAAATGGCAGTCTAAAGTGGAAAAAGTATGAAAAGAAACAAATTGTTATAAATCAATAACCGTACATCCTATCTCAAAAATTTTTGGATGTGAGAGTTGTGCTGAGTCCCGTGAACGCGTAGATATGTCACATGTAGGGAAAAACTCCAAAGTGAAAAATGAGTTCCAAACATCGCAACTTTGCAGGCTTGTAAAAAAGAAACTAAGACAGTTATGGAAAAGGTGTGAAATCGTTGTATTAAGGAGGGTTCACTCTATCTTTTGGCGCTATTTAGAAGTCAATACCACAAACGGTGTCATCGGAGTTAGTTTTAGAAATTTTATTTTGAAAGGCATATTGCAAAGTTCCTGTTGCAGATAGGTCATGAGTGTCAGTGGATGATTTGTAGAGCATGATCCAACAAAAATTTTGGCACTGGTTTCATGTCTGTACGACATTCCTACTGGCCACTAGGGCAGTTGCCGTTTTTTTCACATAGGTGGCGCTAGAGAGCCCATTTTGGCACCTATGGGGTTAATTTTTTAATTTTATCAAATTTTTCGCCAGGCCTGACATGTGTGCCAAATTTGGTGAGTTTTCGTGCATGTTCAGGGGGTCAAAATCCAGGTCAAAGTGGTGTGTGAATAATAATAATAATAATAATATAAAAACGAACGAAAAACAATAGGGCCTTGCTTGCAGGCAAGGCCTCTCACTGCGTGAGAGGGCCTTACCTTTCGGCTCGGTCCCTAAAAAAACATAGGACCAATGGCCCTGTAGCTTACCGGCCACGTTAAAAGCCTTGGGAAATGTATCCAGATGCCATTTATTATCACCCAGTTATGTGTATTTATTATATTACAGAAATAGCCCATGTTTTGGTCATATTCCAATCAGATCTGTAAAAATTCAAATTCCATCTTGACATCATTGATACTTACTGATTTATTGGATCAGTCCACTTCCTATCTTATCTATCCTATAATGGGAACATTTTTCAAAGTCGCACCAAATCCAGAATCAGATCCGGATCGAAATAATTTCAATACCTTGTGTTGACATCATCATACAGAAGCTGTATACCAAGTTTGAAGTCAATCAGAATTGTAGTTTCGGAGAAAAAGACGACTGAAACTTTTTCCCCATAAGAGTCCATGTTAAATTTTCCATAAGTTCCCGGATCCAGAAGAAGATCCTGATCAGCATGTGGACATTATGTTTTGGTCATCTCCCCGTTAGGGCTGTACTGTAGAAATTTACACTGGATATCATTTATATTTACTGAGTTATTGCATCGATCCTCTTCCTATCTCTTATAATGGGGAAATTTTTCAAAGTCGCACCAAATCCAGAATCAGATCCGGATCCAAATAATTTCACTAACTTTTGTTGACATCATCATAAAGAAGCTGTATACCAAGTTTGAAGTCAATCAGAAGTGTAGTTTCGAAGAAGAAAATGATTGAAATTTTTGTAACGGACGACAGACGATGACAGGTGACGACAGACGCCGCCGCCGGACACTGCATGATGACAATAGCTTACGGCCTGTCGGCCGGTAAGCTAAAATTGACAAATATTTTAATATTTTGGTGAAAGCTTAAAAATGTAAAGGAGTAAGTAATGGTTCCAATGTAGAAAAGTGAGCATATAGACATTTACTGCCTTCTTGTCCTCGTCTCTTCTGAGCTATTCTAGACCCAGTTGAAACATCAACCATGAAAAATATAAAAGCAAAAGGAGATATATATATATATATATATATATATATATATATATACACACACACACACACACATATATATATATATATATATATATATATATATATATATATATATATATATATATATATATATATATATATATATATATATACATATATATATACATATATATATATATATATATATGGGGAGAGAGAGAGAGAGAGAGAGAGAGAGAGAGAATCTATATAGAAATAACAAATACAACAGTATAAAAGTATATGTAAAAATATCTGTAGATATAAACAACAATAAAGTCAAATGACATCTACAAATAATATATGCACAGCGGTCTTCACATTTGGATCCAACTTTCTAACAACTAAACATGGAACTAACATACAACTTTGTGTTGATCCTGGCATCGTGTGCATCACAATAAGCGTCTGTGTGAAACACAACAGTGGAACCAATGTTTAGCACCAGCGAAATTAAGGAAATAAAGCTTCAACTGTAAACCAATAATTTTTTAAATCCATTCAACTCGATTAATCATTCTGTGTGTGTAGGGGTATGTGTATATGTGACAAACCTCCAGAGCTTTCGTAGATGCTGGCGGTCTCTGCAGTTCTAGGGAGAACATGCCTGTGCTGAAGGCCAGGTTGTGGAGCTCCAGGCGCTCACTGAGGACCGTGAGCAGAAAGGCAGCTTTGGACAGTGTGTTGGTTGCTACCTGTGTCTGCCGGCTTGTTGACACCTTACTCTTCTTACCCTTAAATCCAGAGAAAAATGTTGACATTAGGGCAGGAGACAAAACTGACAGGACCAATCAAACAGTGAGCTAGATTTGCTCTAATCCCAGTACTTAAAACAGATAGAGGAATGTTGTTTGCTTTCCTTTATCCTCAACATCACACTCAGCACGTTACATATGGACTGCAGTGTTTCCAACTCCTCAGTAAGGAAAGTATCTATTTTCTGTCCTAAAAGTCAATAGAACTGCTTGCTGCGTTTCCACTACGTGGAACCGGCTCAACTCGGCTCGGGTACCAGGTCCTATTCCTAGAGACCGTTTCCATTACAGGATACTACCGACTTTGGAGTACCTGGATGTCATAGCGATGCGGCGCATTACTTCCGTGTCATCTGCTGAGAGAGTTGCTGATAAACTCGTTCGTTGCATGTTGTCTCATCAAGCTCATGCTGAATTTTCACATCGGCCACCAAAGACTGAATCTTGACCGACTGTGGTGTAGTTTTGCGGGCTGTTATCATGTGGATTAACCTACCGCTATATTTACTGTGAACTTCCGCATCTGTTTTTTGTAAAACGGCGGGTCATAGTGACAACTCTCTGACCAATCAGTGGTCTGCAGTGTTTACACGTTATGTGTTAGTATCTGTTCCCCAGTCTTGGAACCTCAGCGGAGGTGATACTAAAAAACTAGTACAGGGTACCATATTCCAGGTCCTTTTTCATAATGGAAACGCAAAAAGGTGGAATCAAATCGAGCTGGTACCATGTAGTGGAAATGCAGCATAAATAGCATCATCACCTAATTTGCATAATTGTAAATGTGCATGTAACTGTAATGGATGATGTTGGAATAACATTGCGGGAGAAACAAAAAGTGAGTATAAAAACACTCTAAATATGTTTTCAACTACAGGGTGGGGAAGCAAAATTTACAATGAACATTTAGTTGTTTTTTCTCAGCAGGCACGACGTCAATTGTTTTGAAACCAAACATATATTGATGTCATAATCATACCTAACACTATTATCCATACCTTTTCAGAAACTTTTGCCCATATGAGTAATCAGGAAAGCAAATGTCAAAGAGTGTGTGATTTGCTGAATGCACTCGTCACACCAAAGGAGATTTCAAAAATAGTTGGAGTGTCCATAAAGACTGTTTATAATGGAAAGAAGAGAATGACTATGAGCAAAACTATTATGAGAAAGTCTGGAAGTGGAGGAAGCAACAAAAAACGTACCAAAGCTTTTATTAAAGCTCTCAAATCCAAAATCCTAAAGGATCCAACCAAATCCATGAGAAAAATGGCAATTGAGCTTGAGGTAGACAACAAGACCGTTAGAAATGCAGTAAAATATGATTTGAAGTTAAAATCTTACACAAGAACACCAAAACACTTGTTGACAACAGCAACAAATCCAACTTTAGCAATTTTTGGGAATCATGTTTATGGCCGCCTTCTAGCCCAGATCTAAACCCTCTGGATTATGCTATTTGGGGCGTTTTAGAACATGCTACCAATAGAACATCACACAGCAATGTCGACTTTCTTAAAGATACTATTAAAGAAGAATGGGAGAAGTTGTCACCCGAATATTTGAGGAACACTTGCGCAAGTTTCAGGAAGCGTGTGAAGGCAGTTATTGAGAAAGAAGGACACATAGAATAAAAACATTTTCTATTATGTGAACTTTCTTGTGGCAAATAAATTCTAATGACTTTCAATAAACTAATTGGTCATACACTGTCTTTCAATCCCTGCCTCAAAACATTGTAAATTTTGCTTCCCCACCTTGTATAAATGAACTATACTCTCTCAATTCTTGTTTTGTTTTAATGTCCCAATTCCTCCTCCTTTATCCAGGCTTGGGGACTGAATAAAGTGACTCAAAAAAAGACACTCTGGAGGAGTTACTTAGGTTGGTTATTTATTTGTTTGTTTACATTTTAGCTTCATTTTCTTCAGTTTGGTTTCTAACCTTATGGTCCACTTAGGAGCCCACAACAAGTCAAGGTAAAACATGAACAATTTTAACCAGAACATATTTCAGTCTAAAGTAACAATCTAAATGGACCAAAAAGAGGCAATAGAAAAAATTGTAATGGGACTGATTTACATTCAGAGCAGTGATTTGTTTTAGACAAAGAATGATACATGGTTTCACGTAAGAGTCTCCAATAACACCCAAAAAAGTTGATAAATTTGTCACTAGTCGCCTTTTTAATAAAGAGTCTCTAGAGACTAGAGACTCTCTAGAGGGGTCTGACTCACTACATACACCAACAAAGTGGTTACGATGGAAACACTGACTTTTACAGAACATGGGTTTTTATGACAGTGACAGAGAAAATCATTTAGTGTCATTTAGAGGGAAAATGTCTGTGCTTCAGCATTTGAGTCACTTTTCAAAAGTTGTTAAACATTTCCAAACAAATTTTAAAAGTAGCTAAATTTGTTGCTAGGTGGTTTTGGAAAACATTTGCAGAATGTAGCCACAAAAGTGCTAATCTGGCATCAATTATGGACTGATGAGCTTGGCAAAGTGATATTGCACATCAAAAAGGATAAATGTTCCATTCTGCTGGCCCCACAGTTGTAGTTACCTTGGTTTGTGGCTGCTCCACTTTCAGGTCTGGAGGATTGGCTAACAGGTCTCTGGCCAGTTCCACTGCCAGCCTGCAGGCTTCATTACTGTAGCCATGGGCATGGAGGGCCTCTGCACAAGCAAACAGCACCTGGACAGAAGATAATGGCATGCAGGCAGAGTGTTTTTGCTATTCTTGTTTTAACCCGTAGTCTCTCGCCAATACATAATCAGACAGTATATGTAAAAGAGTGTGTTCAAGGAGAACTTAAATTAGCATGATTAAAATCCCTATTATGCCATATAAGTGTCAGTACAGGTTCATTAACCCATAAAGACCCATAAAGACTCTGTGGCAGTTCTGAAATAAATTTTTCTTTCTATTTATCCTTTCATAAGTGATTTATCACAATTTATTAAAACAATATCCTCTGCATTGTGCATTTTTTCAGTGAAAATCCGGTATCTTCCTATATTTAATTTACTGAAGATGTTCATAAAAGCTCGTATTAAAGTTGAGGGTTACTATGTAGAAAAAACTGAGAAAACTGAAGAAACAGAGACTTTTTCAGCAAAGATTTCAATAACAATGTAAAACCAAGTGTCTCCATCTACTGTCATTGATCCAACTCCATGGGTTTTACTGGTGAATCAATGCTATAGAAGATGATGGTGTTTCCATGTTTACTATGGAGCCTCTGAACGTCCAAATGGGTCACATCTGATTACCATGAAAAGATGACAAACTGTATTTTACCCAAATTATTTACATTATTAATAGGATTATTGGATCAACAAGTATTAAACATTTTAGATCAGTAGATGATTTTGGTTGCCAGTAGCTGTTTGGGTCTATGAGGATTAATATTTCATGTTTTGACTGATTAAATTAATTTCATTTGTAAATATACATCTATTCCTCACATAGTTAAAATAAAGTAATTACACTGTGATTTCAAATAGGTGACTGGAATCATGATTTGGTCCAAGGACAGCATCCAGGAAAGGTCAAGTCCCTTAAAAGTTAACTCAATTTCATATCCCCATCGGTCTATTCAGTCTCTGCATTTTACCCATCCTAATACACACAAAGTACCTAGCATTAGCAATAGCATTAGCATGGAGCACATTAGGAGCAGTAAGCTGCCATTGAAGGTAGGAACCAACTTCAGATCTTTATTAGCACTGTGGTCAGGGGCACAGACAGGAGAATTACCCTATATATTCCTGTTTTTAATGGCAGGGGAAACCACAGGACCAGGAGGAAACCTATGCAATGCAGAGAGAACTCAAATCCATGCAAATGTGTGAAAAAACTATTAAAAATCAAACAGATAGAGCAGGATTTGAATATTTCAGTCTCTATGATGAATCTAATGAAGCGATTCAAGGATTCTGTATATATTAAAATTTGTAAATGTTTAAGTGTTCAAGCCTGAACTGAACACCATGATCTCTGACCCCTTAAAATGACACCACATGAGAGCCATTATTCTTCTAGAGCTGATAGAACCACACTGATCAGAATAACAATGGAGAATTTTCAGCAAAAGTTATGGGGAGAGATTTGCATACTGTCAACTTTTTATTAGTTAGGGGTTATACTTGAGGCTTTGTGAATCTATCAATTCAGATAAAATATAATGTGAACAATCCATAACAACTCAAACTTGTAATTACCACATAATAATGCTGAAGTTCATCTTCCTCAATTTCACAAACTGTGCAAATGACCAGTTTAATGCTGTGATTGCTTGTTATGTGGAAAAAACAGCAATGAATCAGAGCTGTTTTTAAGGTCAGTTACAGACTACATGTTAGAACTTTAATGGCAAAAGAATTGGTATGTGGCAAAACTCTACCTTCAGTTCCTTGGTGAACACTGAATCAGAACATGTTAGATGAGTTACACACCTCCATGCGTCCCTCCTGCTCCAGAGGTTTGATTCCTGCAAAGATGTCTGGCTCCTCCTCCTGGTGGTTGTCCACCAGCTGTCTGTCTGCTCCCTCCTCTGAGGCGGCGCTCAGGTAGTACGCCTGATAGTCATCCTCACCCACAGCCACAGCTTCCCCTCCTGCAGCGCCTCCTGCTGACTCTCCTCCTTGGTTCACAGACCCACCACCAGTTGCCGGCTCACTTCCTGCTGGCCCTGCCTCTCTGTGGCCTCGGGATGACTTAGTGGAGGAGGGAGAGGTGCCTGGTCTGGCTGGAGCATTAGAGGTGGATGGTTGTGTACTCCCAGCTGAATCCACATCGTCTCTGTTCTGGATCGTTTCTGCCTCCAGTTCAGGTTCTTTCTCTTCAGTGCTGGGCATGTCCATAACAACCAGCACAGTCTCTTTAGCAGGGAAGCAGGGTGGGACTGGCTCTGGAGCAGGAAGTACAGCTGAAGCATGGCTAACCCGCTTTGAGTCAAACATTTTGCCACCTCCACCACTGCTGTACTTGCGTGAGTCACGGAGCAGTGGGCTAGGGGAGGGCAGCATCTCTGGGGGTGGGGGGAGGAACTCAAAGGTGTTGCTGGCCTCTGCCCCCAGTGCCAGACTGCAGCCATCATCCAGGCTGAGCTCAGCCATGTCTGGTTCTAAAGAGCTGTCTTCACTGCTGGTTCTGCGCTTGGTGCTGGCATGCTTATTGGCTGCTAAACTTGTACCCCCTCCTGGGCCCCCCACAGCGGCCCCTTTTCCACCTCCCTGCGTCAGCTTCAGTTTCCCACCAGATGAGGAGCCTGGTCCTTTGTACATACACTTTCCTCCTCCGTCTTCCAGCGACAGAGACACGCTCCCCCCCAGTCGGACCAGCATGCCCCCCCCACCGCTCACCGACAGACCTTTCCTCTTAGTCAGGATGGTCTCCTTGGGTCGCACTGCTACCTCCTGTTGTGGCGAGTGGCCACTGCCTCGTCCTTTATACTCTCCTGAAGCTCCACACTCAGGCCTCCCACCTCCCCCTGGTTCCAGAGGTTCTCCTCCCCCTGCAGTAGCTTTGGCTCCTCTCTGGTGTTGCACTGCCCTGGACCAGCAGAAGGTGGCGCTCTTCTTATCAGTACTGCAGTAGGTGATACCATCCAGTGGGTAGGCCACCTCCCAGTTGAAATAACATGACTCTACAGCAGGCTTGAAACCCTGGAACAGCTTGTCTAAGGATTTGCGGTGTTGTCCCCGTTTCACAATCTCAATGACTTTGAGGTGCCACTGCTTCAGCTGGCCAGCCAGTTCCAAACGCCTGGAGAGAGCATATAATACGGAAAGTTCAACTCAAGAGCTGCAGCTATCGTTTACTCTTGTAATCCATCAATCTGTTGATTAATTTCTTCAATTCCATTTGATTAAACAATTATTTGAATAGGTCGAAAAAATTGTAAAAACATAACAAAAGACATGTCTGAAAATGACAAACAACTTGTCCTTTATTCCAGAACCAGCTGAAAAAAAAAAAAAACAACCACAAAAAGTATATATATTAGGGGTGTAACGGTGCATTTGTTTGTACGGAACAGTTTTGGTTCGGGGCCTTCGATACAATATGGAGGTGTACCGAACCACTACATGTAGAATATGTGAAGAACTCAAACACTCGGGAAGCAGGGTGGTCACAAGCAGAACCCATGTACAGGGTTTCCCCTATACACATTCTTCTCAGCGTTGCTGTAAAAAACCCCAAACAACACTTTATTTTGAGGCTGGGGCGCCGATGAGGTGGGGGGTTGTTTAAAACATGACAACAGAGAGTATAACAGAGACACAGAAGCCAGGTTGGATGTTTAAAGTGTGTCAAGTTTCCCTTTTGGTTGTTACAGCCCCCCCAATTAGGGTTGAGCGTCCCTTTTTGCCATTTTTACATATATTTATATAGTAAAGCATTATGCACACTCTGCAGGAAGGAGTTTTCTTTTCACCGAAGCACTTCCAGCTTAAAATAGCACATTACCGCGAAGCATAGCTTAATTTACTAAATAAGTAAATAAAATCGGTTTATTTCTTTTGCATTCTCTTTTATTATGTCTTTAGAATTGTTATTTTCTTTCTAACTGCACTTAATCTATTTTAAAAACCCTTAAAAAATGATTTTCTCGTGGTTTTTGGGGCTGGAATGGATAAATTATATTTCAGATCATTTCGAAAAAAGGGAAACTGATATGTAAAATGAGTGAATCGCAAATGAGCTTGATCATGGAACAAATTAAACTTGTACAGTGAGGTTCTACTGTAAAAGTACATGTAAAAATGTCTATACATATAAAAAACAACAAACAAGTCCAATGACTTCCAAAAACATCGTGCACTGCAGTCTTCAACACATTTGGCTCCAACTTACTAACTTATGAACAACTTAACATGGAATTAACATACAACTGAAAAAATAAAGACAAATATTTGTAATGTTTGTGTGAAAGCTTAAAAGTTTAAAGGTTGTTGTTTGTGTTGAGCCTGCTGTTATGTGCGTCACAATAAGTTTCCAAGAGAACAGTGGAAGCTATGTTTAGCTTCGATCCAGGAAAATTGTAATTGAATAATTTTTTTAATCGATTTGAGTAGCTTAATCAATTAATCATTTCCGCTCTAATCTGAAGTGTTATTTCTTCCTATATTGTAATATCTTAGGTCATTTTCTTACAGTACTCGAAGTATAAAACGTTACAAGTACAGCTTTAACAAAGGGTGTTCCTGATCTGACCTGCATGGGCTCATGGTGGGGTCCAGCACCGCTAGCCTCCACAGGACCACCATCTCATCACACATGCTGGCACAGGCATGAGCTGCCACTTCTGATTGGCCATTGCTGCGACCGGTGTGGCCACTGGCACTGCTGTGTGAAGCCGAGGTCCGAACACTGTACCACCAGCTGATGATCTGAGGGGACACACAGAAATGCAGGACAGCAGTGTGTCATAAAAACAAGAATTATTTCCAAAGCTGTATAAACAGAAACACACCTTAAAGTATAGCTCACAAAATACACTTTTTTTTTGTTTAAAAAAAAGTTAATTAAAACAGAATTCTTGTGCCATTTTTTCCACTGTTGGCACTACCCAATGGCTACAAAAGCCCAAGCCCCATGAAGAAAATAATGAACATCTGTCGTTACTTCACTGAGACGTAAAGGCAGCCATTCCGAGAAGAGGATAATGACATGACAGTATGTCAGTTTCTGCTTGTGGACCTGGAGTAGTGACTGTCAGAGACATAGACAGTACATTACCATGGATACTGTAAAACTATTTGATATCTAAAACCAAACGTCTCTATCTTGCCCTGGTTGCTGTAATATGCAGTATAGCTCATAAATGGGTATTTATTTTTTTCTACTAATTATTTTTATCCTGTTTATTGTATGTTTGTTTGTTTGTTGTATGTGTTTTTAAGGTGGCCAAATCCAATGCAATTTCTTTTTGCAGTGCATCTCTGATGTAATGTTTAAAAGACATTAAAAAAAATCTGAATCTGAATCCCACATTCTCTGTGTTATTCGCTTACATTCATCTGAACTGAAAACTCACAATACATGTGCAAATATCCACTATATTTTCCAAAAGGTGATTTTAGTCTTTTTAGGGACATGTCATCAGGTAAAACTTGGTGCCTAGGGCAAAAACCCTTGAAGCATGATTTTACAAAAAGCTCTATTTCCAGCTATTCTGAGTTTCAGCTTTGACAGAGAGGATGAATTAAGTGACAGAGAAACTGGTCTGCAGTATGGATCCAGAAGTGTGCAATATAAACATGAATAGTACAAATCAGTAAGTCTCCATCTGAATTAATTTGGGTAAACCTGTTCGTAGGTCAGGCACTGCTCAGTGAGGATCTCCAGCAGAGGTGCAGCATTGCTGTCTCGTCTCTTGAACATCTCTCGGACGATGGACAGAAGGTTCCAGATGCCCTCTGGTTCTCGACCCCGCAGAGGTCGCAGCAGACACGCCCACTCAGCAGCAGCCGGCGGCTCCGTGGATGACAGGTACATGGAATTTACATCACTGCAGATCATACAAACACACCAGAGTGATAGTAAAAAATCAAATACAACACATGGTATCACGCTTACATAGCAGTGGGGTAGAGAGATGACAGATGTTTACAATATTTACAGAAGGCTTCTATCCAAGTGTGTTGCAAATCAACAACAAAAAATGCTAATTTTCATTCACTACAGTAATTCAAATATTAACAATAGGAAGGTGCTAGAGAATCCACATACCGAGCTAGACAGAGATAGATAGACAGACAGACAGACAGACAGACAGACAGACAGACAGACAGATAGATCGATCGATCCCAAATATCTGGGAAATTACAGTGTAGAAGCAGCATGAGACACAGTAGAAAAATAGAACACAACAGCAAACACACTATACATAAGAAATTAGAAATATAAAAACAGACCTAGATTAAAAAAACCCGGGATAAGTAAAGTGTAAGGTGCAAAAAATAAACTAATGTTCAATATGATAAGATGCAAAACAACATTTAAGTGCCAACTGACATCTGGATATAATGGAATATAATATAATACTCTAAGTAATGTGACTGATATGTTTCTGTCATGTAATTCTAGGACAACTGTTGTAAACAATGAACCGTTTTGTGTGAAGAATCTCACAAAAAAACAGAGTGGGAGGGTGAAGCAGCTGTAACATCTTGAGTGGGTCCGGTCATGATTTAAATTCCATTTTTCCATTATTTTGTTCACACCCTATCTGTGCCAGTAGAGGAGGGTCATCTTGCTGCACTGATGATATCAGAACTGTATTATTCTGACATGAGGTCTTGACCATAATGTGCTGTGACAAACTTAGTTAAGACACCAGTACATACCTAAAGACAACAGGTGAAGGCCCACAGAATTTGTGTAATGTCTTTTTGATGTTGTCACTCAGAGTGGATTCATCCAGATACCAGGTACTCTGGTCTGAAGCTGATGGACCTGCTGTAGGGTCTACACACAAACAGAAACACACAACACATAGGTACACAATTTATGTGAACCCTTCAGAGAGAATCCTGAAAACTAAACCTTAGATACAGCCAGCCTCTTCAGTTCATACTATGCTGTTTTTATTGAGCTGTGCTGCAAATGATTCACACATGGAACTACTGTTTTTGGTTTTGAAAAAGCCTCCGTCTGTATTATTACGATAAAGGCCTTCAGGTGCTGAACAAAACTGCAGTATTTTGCACAAAACCCAAACAGCTCCACACACTGACATTTCCATTTCCATGAATGCAAAAAACAAAACTATGGAGAAAACAAACACTCCTGTCCCATAGCTCAGAGACATCATGAATGACACATTCCTGATCTGAGAGCAGCCAACATGATACAGATATTGTTGGTGCCATTTAGTATGAGAAAACAGATGAAACTGATGGATGGTAACAAGTGAAAGGGGAAAATGGGATAATGAAGTGTGGAAACATCATGAGCACTATTTAAAGATTATGCAATAGCAAACGTTTTCCACAAAAGGTACAGAATAGTTAGTCTGAGCGGGAAAACCATTCATTATTATAAAGGAGACAACATCTGTAAATAGTAAGATATAGTCCAGATTTTTCAGCCATTCCTGCTATTTATTCCTGCTGCCCTCTGAGCCAATGCACTGAAATCTAATTCTGATGTAAATTTGAATGACAAATAGTCTGTCTGTGTCAATTACTGACTGTTCAGATTTACCTGAGGACCATTTCGATGTTGGTAAACAGTGATGACATATTTTGTGGGCAGGGCCTAACTGGAGGCAGAAAGTGACAGTTGTGGCATCAACAGTACATGGAAGATGGTGTCAGGAGCGCGAAAACCAGGGGAGAAAGAGTAATGGAAGGTACAGAAGAGGCCATCTCCAATTATTTTAATGGTCTGTCATCGAGAGACAAGATGTCTTACAAAGATAAGTTGACCATTAGTAGCGGGGTGAGGTTTCCTGATCCATACTCACTCTCAGCTCAGTGGGTCATGGAGCCGTCAAAATGGCCGAAGCTTCAGTGGCCAGACATCTTTTTATATCTTGTTAAAAAACCCAGCGTTTACACAAAAGAAAAGCTCAAGGTATGCAAATCCCTCGATGCCTACAACTTTGTTGCACTGGACATTTTAAAGGCAGGAATATCGTAGTAACACACAATTCACAGGTGAAAAATCACATATGTAGGACAAAGCTAAAATATCTGCAAATCGCTCATTTTCTCAACACTGGTAAAGAAAAATGCCTTGTAAAACTACACATACTGTGGTTAGAAGGGTGTATGCCACTTGATTACCTGGACACAATATACAATCATTGTTACTATTAATATTGTTACTGTTAGAAAAAACACATTTAATGTAGAATGTTGTGTGACTCATACATTGATACACAGATGCTGGTTACATTTTTTCTCTCTCTCCCTTCTCACTATTCATCTGAACAAAAACAGATTCAGAAAGTGTGGTGACAGAACTGATAAATCATGTTGCATTGTTTTGATATTAGGGTCATAAAATGTATCTGCTTTCGCAAATCTACATATGTTGAATCCAAACGATCTTAATAGAATTCACGATAAGAAGATGGACTTGAATGCATAGACAGTTGTTCAGTTGGCAGCTGGTGTTTGTGGGAGGGAGTGGGAGTAAAGTCTTCGGCAAAGTGACCATTGACATCAGAGCCTAAATGACAGGATATATTCTGAAAGAATCCTGTTCATCCCTCTAGCTGAGGTCCACATACTTGGCCAATCTTTAATACGAAACACTGTAGCTGTAGAAGAATATAATCTGAGCCAGGCAGTTTATGGTTTAATCATTTTTGGATGAAAGTGTGTGCCTCAGGTTTGCTGATTTCACTCTACCTGGAGCTCCACATACGGTGTTGATGGCAGTAGACTGAGAGGACAGCAGCTCATCCAGCAGTCGCTGGGCTGTTGGTAAGATCTGCAAAGAGAAATAGGAATGAATAAACTAAAACTGCTTTGCCAGAACACATGCTACATTCAGCATCTACACTCTGAACAATAGTATGGTGTACAATAGGTGCCACACCACAAGAACTTTGTGATACAAGTGTGTGGGGGGGTTTACAGGAGTGTCCTCTCACTTGTCCCTCTCAGCTGATGTGACTACACTGCACAGTCGGACCTACCACTGACATAATTAATTGCAAATGTTGCGCGATTGATTTGGCCATAGAGTGTAAGCAGTGCCTGTACATCTGCGTTGGTCCACTTATCATACATTACTCTTTCGATTGTATAATCTGTCGATATCCTGATATCTACAATTTCCTACTCATCTTCTGCAGGGCTTTAAAAATGCTGCTTGTTTCCTGTAATTTGACCTGATGGGGTGGTTCCTGCAGTGGAGATGTACACAAATGGCCCCACCCCCCAAAAACTACCCCGAAGTTCTTGTGGTGGAAACGTGCCTGAGAAGAAATAGTGCATCATGGGTCGGGTGTTACCTGCTGTGGCAGCTCACTGATGAGGTACTGGGCAAACTTTTGGAGTTGGTCCCTCTGCAATCTGGACAAGGACTCAGAGACAGGAGCCCTCAGACACACTGCAGAAGCCTGAACACACACAGAGCAATGAATACCAACACCCAGTAGCATCACTTATCATATACTGTTGTCATTGTTGTTGTTATTTCTGTAAATAAGATATTTTTTATATATCCTTTCACTTTTGTACTTTTTGAGGTTGTTGTTTAAACTGGTTCTGGAATAAAGGACAAATTGTTTTTCAATAGTTTTACACATTTTTTTAATCTATTCAAATAATTGCTAAATCAAATTGAAGAAAATAACTGATCAATTATAAGGTAATTACAAAATTAATCAAGAGCTGCAGCTCTAGTTCATACATTGAAGCATCCATGTTTTTATTTTACAGATCGCATAAGCCCTAGGTTTCAATACTAATGCAAACATCTCGTAAAATACTGCATACAGCCTTAAAGAGACTAGACTGCTTTTGTTGCTGGAGTCATTCAGCTGTATTTGGTTTTCAGACAGGCGAATGAACCTTACATTGTGGATGCGGAAGAGGCAGAGTGCCACCACATGGGCACACCACTTGGCCCCAGCGCCACAGGTGCAACTGCATGAAGTGATGCGGCAGCGATCAAACATGACCGCAACATTGTAGGCTCCTTTAGATTGACCAGCCTGACTGGTTACGACTGTAGCACTGAGGTGGAAGCCTGGTGGACAGAAGCACACAAACAATGGCACATATATTTGTACTGAGCACAAATCAACTGCATTTCAGTTCAATAACTTAACTTGATGCATCTCTGAATCTCTGTTGTGACCCAACAGTAAGTTTTCATTTAGTTTACTGTGGCAGAACTACATGACATGAGTGCCAAATAAACCAACCGATCTGCAGCGGGTCTTTGACTGCTCTGATCCGGTAGAGCTGCTCTCCACGTTGGAATTCATCTGGACTCCCATTAGCCAGGCAGGAATACAATCTGCGGGAGGAGAGGACACAACGGATCACAATCTAAGTTCTTGCAAAACCACTATCTGTGACAGGAAAAGAAGGACACAAACACATACAGAGTAAGTGTAAAAGACTCGCCTGTTAGATAAGTTTTACTCTTCTTCATCATCACTGGTGTTAAATACATGAGCCACTGTATTCAGTAAAGAAAACCTTCAGCAATGTTCTGAATGTTCAATAAAACATAAAGGGTCGGATCTACGAAGATCCCAATTTGCGTGTACTAATTTGCTTGTACAATCTAAAATTTTGCGTGTGGGGCTGAACCGCGGTTTGCGGTGATTTACAAAGATTGCTGGCGCAAATTACAACAGGTGCAAAGTATTGGAGACCGCCCTATTTAAATGAGGATTTTGCGTTCGCTACTGGAGACAATACGCTGTAAAAACTGCACTGGGATACGACAGCACTAATGGTAACAGTGCACTGAAATGATCCAGACACATGGAAATGTAACGCTGGAGGAGTTTTGTCATAGAAGGTATTGCATGACTCATTCATTAATTCATTTTTCATTTTAAAGGTGTGGGGGGGTTGGATTAAATGACTGTCAGGTGCACATAATTTTGTCACACTGTAGCCAAATGTCTGTGCGTATTTTTAATCACAATCATCAGGAGTGGAAAAGAGTCCCATAAAGTGAGTGTGTGTGTGTGTGTGTGCGTGGGGGGGGTACATCTCAATTATTTTTTCTTCCGTCACTCCAAAAATGTTCACACAAGAGTGAAAAATGCGTTCTCTGCATATTGTTTCATCACTTAGATGTCTCCTAACCACAACCATGTGTGCGCAATTATGCATCCAAACCATTTGCACCTCCTTTTGAAACGTGTTAAATATAAACGCAGTTTCTATGAGCAAAACTGCTTTTGGGTTTGATAAATCCCTTTGCACGTGCTAAATTAATATATTTACATTTTCTCCTCCCAGCACGTGCACAATTGTGTGTAAATGCCCCATATTGCATATTCATTGTGGCAAATGTACTAACTGGATGCAGACGTGCTATTTTGCACCTCTGAAAGACGCAACCTTCAGTGCGCACTGTTAGTAAATCAGTTTATACATTCTTTTGTGTGTGCAATGAGTCTGCACACGTTTTAATACACGCAAACCTTTAGTAGATCCGCCCCAAAAACTTCTGTTTTATTTTACACATGCATATGTAGAGAAACACATTTATGGTTTTGGTTTGTTCTCCCTTTAGATTTCTAAACTGTTTGTCAAGTGTGTTCCATGTTTGGACCATTTATGTCACTTTGGTCTGGTGCTCGTGTTTTTTACACCGAATATGCTTTAAATTTACATTCAAAATTTAAAATCTGAATGAAAATTTGAGTTATTTAATGTGCAGAAGTGATTAAAAAGACCTAAATTACAAAAACAATATGTGTTTTCATCTCTCGATACCTCTTATTACCTTTGTAGTGTCATTTTCATATCATTGCGTCTAAATTGTCTTTTCCTCATAGCATCTTTTTACCAAGTTTTTGCCTTTTGTGTCTTTTATTTCTTTTCGTTCTTGTTAAAGCTTTTCCGTCATTTTCATTTAGTTTCGTCACTTTTGCCACTATGTGGCCCAAAACGTCACTACTTGTTGTGAATAAAATCTTTTGGGAGCTCACGGGTTGTGCAGACCTTATCTGATTCTTTCATCCACTGTTTTTTTGGGATCTTGCACACCTTTCAGTGACTGGGTGTGCGTGTCATCACCTCTTTTTATGTAGTTGTGTTCTCATTGCATCTTTAAAAAACCATTTAAAACCACAAATGACTGTGTAGTTTATTTAGTAATAATAACCCAGTGTTTTTCAACCTAGAGGTCCAGATCCCATGTGGGGTTGCCTGGAATTCAAATGGGGCAGCCTGAAATTTCCAGTAATTTATAAAAATACTTTAAAAAATTACTAATAAAAATATTTTTTAAAGATTCAATATATATTTAATTAAAATGTAAACACAAATAAAAGGCAGGATATAATATCTGAGAGGGCATATTTTGATTGACCTGATCATGTGACTGCATGCATTACTACGCTTCAACCTGCACAGACAGTCGCAGTCAGAAAACCAGACCGAACAGAGTACATGTATGTATATTAGAGGTGGGTGATATATATCGCCTATGATAATATCGTAAATGTTGATTTGACAATGTGCAATTTTACATTATCGAGTATTCATACTGTCCCGAAATGAAAACAAACGGACAGTGCATAGACAGTAAAGGAGAGGCTCATGAAAGTCCTCATTGGCTGAATGCATGCCTCAGAAGCCAATCAGCGAACAGGATTCAGTCTCGTGGTGACTTGCCAGCAGTCAAAACCAAACATGGTTTCACATGGAGGAAATCTGTAGGAGTCTCCGTCTCAGTGGATGATTTCATAGCAGACGTAGGTCCACATCACTAGTCTGGAAATGGTTAGGTTTTGACCAGACTGATGTCGGTCAAAATAACGTTATATGCAAGCTGGGGCGCCGTAAAGGGGGGTAAATGTGACAAATTCATGTGGAGGGGGTCCAGTGGACACAGGTTAGAAGTTGTGAAAATTTCGTGTAAGATCCACTGTAGAATAGCGGACCAGAAGCCGGGAGTCAGACACTGAAAGCATGATAGGTTTCACTTTCGTTTCACCTACTGTTGGTTACGTTAGTTATGGACCGCACCCCCACATATATAACTACTGCCTGTAAACCAAATCTGTGTAACACTTTAAAATGTTTAAAATGTCCTTTGCTTTTTGTAACAAGTTCCCTGCAAGTATAAATTAACTTAAACTCCATAGTATAGTTTGGAGCACAGCTGCATAACCCTCTGCAAGTTCCATTCATTTTTTAAAGCTGAGATCTGGACCTAGACTCACCTGATGTCCTCCTCATTCTCTGGGAAACTCCAGTAGGCGATACGGAGCTGCAGCTGCTCTGGGACAGGAGGGTAGACCTTCTCTACCACCTCAAAAGGGATATGGAACGCTACCTGCTTGGCTGACAACTCCACCAGAGGGATCACCTGACCATCTGAGAAAGAACACAGCAGAAGAGTCAGCAAGTATACATTTGAACCAGACAGTAGATCATATTTTTGCTCAGAGGAATCAATGCCATCTGGGAGGGATGATATTTATATTCACTTCAATCATTTGCTAAGATCAATTCAACTGACCTTTGGTTCAAATAAAATAATATTGTAATTAAATCAGTAATTAATAGCTTATTTACAGAACAGTATTAGTATGTAGAAATATACATAGTAAGTCAAGTTCAGGTTTTTATCATTGACTAGGGTATTGCACAGTTAAGCATCATTAAAAGGGGAAATTTGTAATATTTGTACATCGAAAGATATAAAAAATAACTAAATTATAACCAGAGGTTGTTGAGATAATCTTTGATATTTTGTCAAAGATGTTAACGGTTTGTGTTGCAGAGAGATCTACTGAAGCTAGCATGTTACACAGGTAGCCTCAGACTTTCTCATAATACCTCAACCAAATTACATTATCGACAATGTCTGTTGATGACCAAGTCAGACAACTTATTTAGGAAAATGTATATATTTCTGTAGCAAACAAAGCAGCCATATTAATGTTGTTGCACTAACAGTCAACTGATCAGTGTTTCAGCTATCTGACAGTAGATTAACAACTAACCAACTAGTTGAAAAATTGTTGATGGCAAAATTAGTCAACAACTAATTTATTCGCTGACAGGTCTTTAGTGGCGCCATGCACTTTTATTTAATGAAAAATTATTATTTTATTGCTGATTGGAACTTTTAAATATTTAACAAATTTTGTTAGCCACTGTAATTGTTACGTACAATGTGCACTTTTAAGGGAAAGAATTATTTCACTGCTTCTTGCATTATTCGTTGGATATCAAATTGAATATTTGTTTAACAAACTTTGATGTGCATTCTAACTGTTGTGTACTAAATGTTTATGTTAAAGGAAGAAAATGTATATTATTGCTGCAAAAAATATAAATGAGCCATTGTTTTATTTTGTTTTTTGCAGTTCAAAAGCTGACTAGTCATTACATTAGTTGATGACCAGTCGACTATTGTAATAGTCATTAGCTGCAACCCTATTGCCCTGCTGGTAGTTGGAGTTCATTTTTTAACCTTAATATTACAGACTTTGCTCTTTAAGTCCAATACAAATACGCTGTGTGTGTTACGTACTGCATAACATATACACACACACATATATATATATATATATATATATATATATATATATATATATATATATATACATATACATACACACACACACACATATATACATAAATTTCCCCTGCAAATATGTAAACAAACCTTTAAACAAATAAGCAACCAATACATCATTTGGTGACACTAGATAGGCCCATTTAAATATAGAGATGTACCTCATTTTATATTTTCGCTGATCTGTGTATGATATTTGCCCAATCCGGGTGGTGCAGTGTGTGCAGAAGGGGTTCATGGGTGTGTGAGATAAATCTGGTGCCATTTTACTGAGTAGAAGCAAAGTTATAGAATTTTAAATGTGTAGAAATTTTACGATTAGCGCTTTGCAGACAGTCCCTAAACTCAAGCTCATTAACTGGCTCCACCTTCGAGCCAATGCCATCTACTGATCGTTAAGGACCGTTTGTCTGGATGAAAACGGGGTTGTAGTAGTTGTGCCGAATTCTACTTCCTGCCGAAAACTGCTCCACCTTCCTGAGTCAGCCATAATGTGCACCAAATTCACTCCGTCCCAACTTTTTCTCCTTTCTGACTGTAGGGTATGAAATTAATTGTGAATTTTTCAACCTCTTAACACCACCACAGCTGTGCAGCAATTAAGTAATTAATAATACTGTAAGATATCGCAATTACGTTTTTTTAATCTGTTTAATATTATAGAATGTACAAACTGTAAGGAATATAAAAGTTTCTTAAGTTAAATCTTAGATACACAACACACAAAATATATATCAATAAAAACAGATACTGCTGAAAACTATATCCCCCATCAGAATAAGATTGCAAAGCCAAAGGAGTGAAAATACTTTAGCAGCTCACATTTGGAGCTATTCTGGTGTGACAGGATGAATTTGATGCACTTTGTCTTCTTCATGATTGACTTAGGAAGGGGGAGCTGTTTTCGGCAGCTGCTGCGTGATGCAGTTTTCGGCAGGGAGTAGAATTCGGCAAAACAGTAGTAGCCTCTCTGTCTTACCAAAGCCGCATAGAGCCATCATTTGTGTCTCAATGATCATTGACCTATGATCTATTGAGCTGCGAAGTGCAAATCTGTGAATCTCTAGCCAACTTTACCACGGTCAGTGTTTGTCTTCTTCACATAGGCTACATGTATTCTTTCGGTGCACCTCTGTATTGTATTGAAAACCCCAAACCCAAATGGTTCTCATCCTACTTTTCAGTAACCCGGTCACCTGAGTTCTTGGTCTCATTTTCTCCTGAGGGAACACTCATTACCTCCGGCTGCAGTCCAAACATTAGCGTGTCTGCTGCGGCTGCTCTTATGCCTGTGCTGTGTGTGTCAACCTAAATTGATGTGGCTCTCGCGTGATTGGTTCGGTGCGGCACTATTTAATTATGATTGGCTGTTCTTATGTCTGTCAAAACATGGACGAATGAATTCTATCAAAATTGTATTGAGCATGTCTCTTTTTTCTATCGAGGAAAAGTTATACTGCGATATATATTGTTACCATTTTATCATCCAGCCCTGGTACTCCAACAAAGCTGTAACATTACATGTGCATTAAAAAGAGAGTAACATAAGAATTATGACAGGAGTCTTACTGAGTGAGCAGTGGTCTGCCACAGAGAAGAAAAAGTGATAGGTCTCAGATTACAGGTCTCATTTCCAAACCACTACTCGTGCTGCTGTTTACCATATATGGAGGAAAGCAGTGCATTCATATAATGCCATCCTTGGAGTAACGGCTCAGGATCTCATGGTCTCAGGCCATGAGAAACCAATCAACACAAGGAGACTAGTATCCTTCTGACTTTTCATGAAACTAAATCATTGAGCATTACAGCAGTGTAACAAGGCCCAGCTGAGTCTGAAACCAGAGGGGTATTCCAGAAAGCACGTTATGTGAAAACTCAGAGTACGTTAACCCTAAAATGAGGGAAACTCTGGGTTTTCCATTCCAGAAAAAGAGGTAAATCAAACCCTGGGTCTGTGATAGAGCCCGACCGATATGGGATTTTTGAGGCCAATGCCGATACCGATATTGGGGGCTAAAAAAAAAGCCGATATCCAATATATTGGCCAATATATGAAATAAGAACACTGATCTACACAGAATATAATAATCTTCTATTAGATAATTGTGGACAGGTGCATTAACAGTTGCATAAATCTGTGTTTATCTCACAAAGATAATGTACACAACTTTCAAATGCAAACTATGGAATCACAAAAATAATTAGAGCAAAAAATATGACTGACCACAAAATGATGTTTTCACTTACAAATATTGATGTGTCTGCCTCACGGCACTACAACTTCCCATGTGGACTAAGGACTAAACTGAGCATGTGCAGAGTGAATTAGGTGAGCCCTAAGTTGTTCCTGATTGGAGCAATTGCAAGAGTTACAACTGACCTGTGTTACAACTGTCCCCGGTCTCACCTGCAGTATTAACACCCAGGCCTACTGGCAGAATGAAACTGTGAGGGAGACTGGAAGTGCACGGACATGGGTGTGTGTGGGGGGGTGAATACTTCATAAGACGGGGGTTCCGTGATTTTCGGAGGGGGGGTCGGAGTGGGTGGGGGGGTTAGCGGTCCAAACTTGTGAGAGCGTGCGGTAGTGGTCTCTGATTTTCGCCGGCATGTGTGTGTGTGTGTGTGTGGGGGGGGGGTCGGTCAGAGCGGAGGAGATTACCAGTCCATCCTTGTCAGAACGCGGGGGGGTAGCGTCACTGTCCGAGCAGGAGTGAAAGTGAAACTAACTTGCTCTAAAGTTCCTCTTATTCTCTGGGCAGCACACACACACACACAGGAGCAGCAAGTGACAGAATCTCCGCGCAGCAAAAAAAGTTCATATATCGGCTACATATTGGCCGATGTTGATTAATCGGTGATACGCTATAATCGGCCGATTAATCGGTCGGGCTCTAGTCTGTGACTATGGTAACTTACTCCGTGAACATAACCTGTTCGCTGGCAGGTATTCTATAAGAAACCCTGAGTTTCACCTGTCTCCTCCCATGTGAAACACACTGTTAGACATGGGTTGTCTGTACCAACATGATCCCATAGATTTAGAAGCACAGTTAATACACTGTGCTTTACGTCAGAAGATGATTGTCAGACCTCAAATAGATACGCTATCATTTCCTGATGAATATCTTTTTATCTATTATCCATCTGTCTGAGGTAGGACATTTTCGGACATAAAGTGTTGTTTAAGAGCCACAACGAAAGAGCTGTACACTTTGTGACTTTTTTTCTTTTTAAATTATTACCCTAAATATTTTCAAGTGTTCTATTTAAATTTGTAATTTCTTTTTACCTTTTCTTCTCTATTATATTTGTATCTGTATTTTATACTTACATTCGAAATACAGTTTATCATTATCATATCAATCTTACACTCTGTGTTAAATCCTAAAGTAGATTTAAAATCATGTTAGAGACATTCTGCTGCAAACTCAGACTGAGATCAGTGATAAGCTTCATTTTGCAGGGCCTCCAAATATATTAGTGTGTAGATGGAACACACATTCCTATTACTGCTCCTGCACGAAACAAAGGGGACTATGTTAATAGGAAGTCCTTCCACAGCATCAACTTCCAAGTATCTTCACTAATATTTTGAAATTGACAGTATACGTCACAATATACAGCAGCTTATAATACATAATAACGCCATTCTCTGCACCTTTCTGAATGATGTTTTAGAACCTATATCATCCTCACTTGCCACCATGTGCGTTTTTCTCCAGTGGGATTGGGCCTAAATACAATTTAGATTTTATTGTATTCATTATTGTTATGTAATCCAATAATGTTTTAATCTACATGCTATAATTTTAATGAAATCAAATAATAAAGTCAGTGGACTAGTGTATTCCACCTTACGCACTGACTCAGGCAGCAATTTTCTCCCATGCTGCTTCTCTCTCTTTAGCAGCAGCAGCAGCAGCAGCAGCAGCAGCGCTGCCTTTTCTACAGAATGCCGCTTTGTATTCCCCATAGGCTTGACATAGGACCTACAAGAGGTGGGGTGAAATAACTGACATGGTTGATGTCAGCAGTTGCCATGTTGAATCCAGGTATTGGGGCTCCATTGATGATGGCTTTTTAATGTGGTTCGTGCACATGTCTAACTCTAGGTAAACATACTCAGTTGACTGAAGTCATTCAAAGCAGCTGTTCTGGAACTGGATACTCAGAATTTCTCAGCTCAGAGTAAGTCAACTCAGAGTTTAAGATCAGACTCTGAGTTTGTTGAACCTGCTTTCTGGAATACCCCCCGGGTGCTGCCTTTCTCCTCTCACTGTCTCACTTTCTTCATAAAGGATGCTTGTATCATAAGGCAGCTAAACGTTGACTTAAATTACATCTTCTCTTATTTTATATTGCACTGCTGCAGAATACAATCATAGTTAATGGAGAGCTGCACTTTTATTACAATACAACCATCAAATGGACTGCCTTTAAATTGGAAATTTTGGCTGGACACATCTGGGTTTGTAACTGCTAACAGTTCATAACTTATTTAAAAAGGTGCAGTTATTCTTGTATTCCATTGTTGCTCACAGGTTTCTACATAGCAAATGACATCATTTTATAAGTTTGGTAGGAAAAAAAAAGACACTGAATGGTTTTCCAGTTATGGTATATTTTATGATTAGAGCTGAAACGGTTAATAGATTAATCAACTCGAAATGATAAAAAAACAAAAACAAAAAACAGTTCAATTACGATTTTTCTGAATTGAAGCTTTGTTTCCTTAATTTTGCTGGTGCTAAACAATGGTTCCACTGTTGTGTTTCACACGGACACTTATTGTGACACACATGACGCCAGGATCAACATGAACAACATGGAGCGTAGCTCAGAAGGGAGGACAAAAAGGCAGAAAATGTCTATATGCTCATTTTTCTACCATCACTTACTCCTTTAAACTTTTAAGCCTTCATACAAACAGTAAAAATATGTCTTTTTTTTTTTTTTTTTTTTTTTAAGTTTTAGGTTAGTTACATCTTCAAGTGTTAGTAAATTGTATACAAAGACTACAGTGCACATATTCTTTGGAGACATTTGTTGTTGTTGTTGTTGTTGATGATATATGTATATATATATATATATTTTTTTTTTTTCCTTTTTTTTCCCTCCACATATTCACCATTTTTTCACCTATTCAAACTATCGTTTAATAGAATCGAAGAAGAAATAATCAATAGATTAACTGATTCCAAAAATAACTGACAGCTGCAGCTCTACTGTTCATCCTATCCCCTATGTCAGAAGGACTATAAATCTAAATTGTTTATATGTATTTTGTAGACCTTCATTCTAAACCTTCTACTGCTATATTGGTACAGTTTTTTTCTATTAATTCTCCTTTTCTACCTTTTAGATGGAAAACAGGCTAAACCATTGTAAATCTCACAGACCTGACTGCATATGTTAAGGAACTGCTGCTGTGTCTAACATTCAACAGAGAGGACAGACTGGGTAGTAACAGACTTCGTGTTGCCAGCCTGTGATTGGTTGTCTCCAGGTAAATGACAGCAAGCTGTCGACCAATCAGCTGCTAGCACAGAGGGAAGCCACTACAACAGCTGTTCCTTTGTAGCTGGCTGCTGAAGAGCTGAGAACTCATTCAGTGTGTTTTCATTATAGATCCCTGGCTCGCTCACTGCCACTCACTGATTACTTCCCTGTGTCCACTCCACTCCACTCCACGGGGGGACTCTCCATTAGTGCACTGACATAAATCTGAGCTGAGAGAGGGACAACACCCTGCTCACTGTGTAAAGCTGCCTCTGCTGTAGATACTTTGACCTTGACCTTATAAAACCACAAATGCACACACAGGTATGAGTATTGGTGACATTAAGGAATACTCTCTTTTTTCTGGAGACTTTAAAATGCTTGGAGCAGGAGCACCTGCTGCTTTGGCTTCTGTTGCTGGAAAAACCACAGATTACACTGATGGGACTCTTCTCTTTTCTTTCTAGGTAGGGGTTTCCACATACTCTGTCCAGGTGAAATAAAAAGGAACTCTGCAGTGTTTGGAAAATATTCAGTTCTTTCACATGCTCATGTTTCTTTGTAACAAAACATCTTTCCACAAACTGACTAGAGTACAAACCTGCAACTTACAATGTGATAACTAAATTGATAACTATGGCACCTCTGGGTATCTACCAACATACAATCACTAAACATGTAGGTATGTTAATCGGAAAGTGTGGTGTCCTTAAGCTTTGTCTTACTTGTACCAACAGGACAGTAGGGTGGTAACAATGTCATGGTGTTATGATTAATCGCGATTTTAAACATCATGGTTAATTAATCATCAAGGTTGCCAAAAATCATCTCATAAAGTACATGAGATTAAGAACGGAACCAAAGACACGCAAATATGCACGCCCCACACGGAACGAAAGCAACGTTACAGAAGCACAGCATGCAACATTCCACGAGTGAAAGTGACAGAGAAGGAACAAGCAGAAATTCAGACCGTAAATATATTTTCGATGCGGGCTCACTTTCGTTTCCATACTGTTTGTATTTGCTACCATCATCTACACAGCTTCAGGCTACCATTGCACAACCCATTCACAACAATCTGGCTGCATAGCTTTTGTACAGTAAGGTCATTCTTCTCCAGCAGTTCAGACTGTCATACAAGCTTCAGGAGGGTTAACTTGTGAATTGATGCAGTAAACACACTGTTTGATCACAAGGCAAACTGCATAAAATAGTCTGATGCTTCACAACAGTGGGAGACGTAGAGGAATTAGTAATGCACGTTAAGTTTCACTTACACTTTCATGGGGGTGCGGCACGGACCGTTAAATCCCTACAGGACAGGCATACAGAGTGAATGATAGGCGGCCTCTTAGACACGCAACAGTTTGCATGATGTTTTTTTTTTGTGCTGCTCATGGGAGGTAAATTTGGGATTAAATAAGGTAACCAGCTGGGTTAAGATGGGACAATCTACTGTAGAATAAAAATTTTAAATTGTATAAATTTCACAATTACTTTGAACCTTTTTTAAGCGACAGAAGTCCACAGAAAAGATTTTCAGACAAATTTAGGTTTTGATGGTTCCATCCAGCATTTCCGCTGGTAAGGTTTTGCCACTACATCACACATTTCATGGAAAAAATTATCACCATCGCATTAGACTTCTTATACATATGTATAATATATAATAAGCCAGGACAAACATCTTGCCCCCTCAAATGAAAGTCTGCAAAGCTTCAGGAGGTAGGGAAAAGATAAATGAACGTTAAGTTTCATTTTCACTTCCACAAGTGGCACGGTCCACACCGCTCCGTACCCCCCATAGTATTATAAGTAGGACGGAAACTGGCCAAGCCCTGCCGGTCCCCAAGCCACCGCTGCCCCTGACCGACAAAAACATGCACTAGTGTAGCCTTTAGTCACTGAGATCTGTCAGATCTCTTCAATCTTAACTTAACACTATTATATTATGAATTATTAATAATTGCTGTATTTGTACAATAATGGTTGTCCTCTGTACAATCTGCAATCAATAATATAAATGTACAATACTTTTATTACTTTGTGACAGTAGTTGTACTCATTTTATGCAGTTTCATTTTAATTAATTTCCCAACGGAATGAGAGTGTAGTCAACTATAGATTTACATCTGTAAATCCATCTCTTCTCACTTTTAAACCACTCATGCTTGATGTGATGAAGAAAATGGCTTGCAACCACAGCTGTTCTTAGTTTAAATGCTCTTTATTAATCAAAATTTTAAGTTTTTTTTTTATATCAAATACAATAACTCATGGGCCACCACTCTATCCAGCACAAATATTGTGATTATCACTTACATTTACTTTCCTTAAAATATGCAAATTTTAAGGCTCTGATATAATACTTAAAGCGGTGTTGCCAGATGGAAAATATTCTACATCTTACTGCTGCTTTGAGAGATCATCATAGTTTGAATCAGTTTCCAAAATGCTTTAAGGTGTAAACAGTAGGAGTGCAACGGTACAGAAAAATTTTGGTTCGGTACGTTTTCGGTGCAGGGGCCTTTGGTTCAATACATTTTCGATACGTTTTTGGCACAGTGAAGGAGAACAGTAACTCTCAGATACACAACACTACCAACATAACTACCAAATACCAAATAGTGATGGGCATTTCAGCTTTTCTCAGTGATCCGGTACATTTGGCTCAGTTCACCTAGAAGAGCCAGTTCTTTTGGCTCTCAAACGGCGCTTGATTTTACCACTTTTCCCCTTTGTAATTTAGCCAAATTTTGCGCTGTTTTGACTTGTGATATGTGTAGACACTTAAACTGTTTGATAAATTCCTTGTACTGAGGTAAAATTATATGTTACAATATTAAATTGCTCTAGCCAGTTGTCTTACTGCGTTTACATACTTAATGCGCTGAAACCATCCAATGAACCCACCGACTTGCTTGTTAATCTACTCTGTCATGCAAAGCAAACAGACATGACAGACATGTAAGAACAGCTTTTGGCATTTTCAATTTTTTATTATTAATATTCATCCAGATACTGCTTCTTTCCATTCTTTCCTTCTTTGCACCATACGCTTCTCAAATTTCTGCTCCTCTGGAGTGTTTTGCATACAGCTTTGAGTGAACCACGTACCGCTGCCTGGTGGTATGATTCTTGTTTATCCTCACAGGATTGGTTGTAGAGTATGCATGTGACAGTGCATGCATGGACCACTTGTTTTGCGGATACTGTGATATCATTCTGTATTGCAAAAGTAAATTAACAGCTCACTAATGGGAGCCAGCACACATCGTTCACTTTGAAGTGCCAGCTCTATGTACCATCTCATCCATGAACGACACATCACCAACACCAAAGTGAAACACGCTTGAACGTCCAACCCGGCTTCTGTGCGGTGCTGTGCCACTGCAGAATGGGTTCTGCTTGCGGTCATCCTGCTTCCCGAGTGTTTGCATTCTTCGCATAGGCTACATGTATTCGTTTGGTACACCTCCATATTGTATCGAAGGCCCCGAACCGTAACCGTTACACCCCTGGTAAACAGTAAGTTTCACGTTACAATGCACTAAGTAGGCTAACACTGAAGGTTACCTCTAAAGCAAGTTATATTTTGTTTTTTGTTTCCATTTTGCTGCATGTCATTTTGCAGCTAAATGAGTTATTATCAGAAAAACTGATATCTTCAGAAAGTTTAAGGTCTCAAGTACGATGCTGCATGTTCAGGCTTAGCTGAGTTATGATTCCCAGAACAAACTGACTTCTGATACAATGCCATCCCATTCTGTAGAAATGCTGAGATAGAAACTCAACATCACCACCAAACGTCAGAAATTAAACGCCACATAACACATATATTAGAAATAAAATGCAATATAGTTAATCTCAGCAAAACTGTGCAATATTGACTCCAAGCCATCCATCCATCCATCCATCCATCCATTCTCTTCCGCTTATCCGGGGCCGGGTCGCAGGGATAACAGTCTAAGCAGGGATGCCCAGACTTCTCTCTCCCCAGACACCTCCTCCAGCTCTTCCGGGGGGATCCCGAGGCGTTCCCAGGCCAGCCGAGAGACATAGTCTCTCCAACGTGTCCTGGGTCTTCCCCGAGGTCTCCTCCCGGTGGGACATGCCCGGAACACCTCCCCAGGGAGGTGTCCAGGAGGCATCCGAAACAGATGCCCGAGCCACCTCAGCTGGCCCCTCTCGACGCGGAGGAGCAGCGGCTCTAAGCCAAACTATACAATATTTGTACCATACTCAGTGCAATACAGCAACATGAAATGCAATATTGATCTTAGATTTTATTACGAGTATTATTTATTTATGAATATTTCTATATATTTTTCTATAAATTATTCTATCCTGTTTTGTCTGTGTTTTTATTGTGGCCAGTGCAACGTAATTTTGTTTTGCAGTGCCTCTATGACATCATGTTTAAATGGCAAAGAAATCTGAATCTGAATCAAACAGACTATGAAGAAAAAGTAGCGAGTGTTGTGGAGTACAGATAAAAGAAAGCATGCAGGCTGCAATATGTTCTCTCTCTTCCTTTTTAGTACTTCAAAACACTTATATAACTGTTACCTTTCATGTGAAAAAAGAGCAGCACCCTAAGGGTTAATCATGTTTCACTCTTGCTTTCAAATGTGAACACCTTTGTCTTGATGTGTTGAGACAACTGGATAATTCAAATGACTACACCAGATTTTGGCACCTTTGCTACCTGGGTTAATGTTACTCTCCCTTTAAGAAGGTAATCAGAGCCAGCGGAGGCACTTTACAGTCACTACTGCTACCTTGGATACATGGGAAGCTCATGTGAACCAGGCGTTACATATCACAGCCGTCCCTGAGAACCTCCTGCTGAGTAAGGCCACCTTGAGTGTTTTTTTTCCAGAATTGGTCATCATTCTAAGGGGCCGTTTACACGGCATCGGATTCAGTCAACTCCGAGAAGATTTCATCGCGGATTAGCCTTCTGTTAACATGGAAACGGTGCCTAGAGTGCCTGAATCCGGAAACTTTTGATACCAGGGTCCAGGGTGGAACGTTATCGATACGCTCCGCATTTCAGCTCCGTGTTAACGCGAGTCGGAGCGTTCCGGGGTAAAATATGAAGTCACCGTATGCGTGCGCAGCCAAGAACCGCCAGTTAACCCACTCCAGGCCAGTTGGTGGCGGTAATGCGCCTCCAAGCTGGTTTGCCAGCCTCTATGACACAATAAAGCTGCAGAAAAAGAAGGAACAACCACAACAACAATGGCCGGTTTCAGAACAACATACGTGCTGCTAACTGTGCTCACCTCGTCTGTCCAGACAAAGAAGTCCTGCGTCTTTGTACGACCACTCCCCATTGTTGTTTGTAAATAGTGTTTGTCCGCCTCTTCTTCTTCTCCTCATTTAAAGGCTGTCTAAACCGGAAATCGTTTGTGCGCAGGCGCGTGTTTTACCGCCACTGTTTCACTACAGCTCTACATCGCCAGCTACTGGTCTGGCATGGCCACTACAGCGTATTCAGCCGTCCTCGCGGACTCATGTTAACGCAGATCGTTATCATAGCGGCTTCGTCTTAATGCGGAATGATTTTATAACGCAAAGGAGAAATCTTTGTGGAAGGTTGCCGTGTAAACGTACCCTAAATTCCTCTGTATACTTTCAGTGTTACGTCAGCCAGTTCTATCTAATTTGCATCATTTTCTAGTACAAATCACTGTTAAAAGACACACTCCAGCGATTACACACGTTCAAGTCCTCCTTCACCTCCTAATAGGGGTGGGCAATATGGCAAAAATATCAAATCACGATTTTTTAAAAATAAAATCACTATCTTGATTTTATCATGATTCTTTACGTTGATCTTTGAGATTAATTTGCTTCCGTTACCTCTTTCCACCATTTGCTACTCTTCTCATAAAGAGTGCCTTTACTAAATGCTTGCGTTAAAGTTGTTTGCTTTTGTTTAACACTACTTGTTGCCTCTGGCTGCAATGAGGCTGGTCTTCTAGCAGTTTGACTCTCAGCATACTGTTTGGGCATGCATCGATTCAGGTAGGACACAGGCTAATAACACGTGAACATACACGTGGAAAGCTTATAATGCATACAGATAAAAAGCCAGTTAAAAGTGGCGTGTATATTTACACGAGTCATAATATCATGTTGCCGGGTGATTGAACAGGTTCCATGTTATGTTGTTAGTAAGTTGGATCCAAATGTGTTGAAGACTGCAGTTTTTATATATCCTTTTACTTTTATACTTGTTTTGTTGTTTGTCATTTTCAGACATGTCTGTTTCACATTTTTACTTTTTTTTTTTGCCTATTCCAATAATTGTTAAAACAAACTGAAGAAAACAATCAGTGGATTAATTGATTATAAAAATAAGCTCGAACACATACCTAAATTAATAAAAACTGGAACACTTAACACCCAAGTCAAATGGGGAAATGAACATACTGAAATCCAGGTGTGAATGATTTCTCTCTCAAATCAGCAGTTCCATATGAGAAGTTTTGCATTAGATATAAGCTAATAATGGTGCCAATGGTTTATCTGCAGTTAAAAATAGTGCATTAATGTTTAATTCTCTCATAAGGTCTTGCTGCTGACCTGACTTGGATAAAACCTTCTTTACAATTCATAATTCCCTCCCCCATCAAAACTTCAACTCAACATGTGAGCTAAAACATAAGCACAATTCACCAAACCAACACTTATTTCCCTGCTCCAAGCATCTGCTACTTTTCACCATTTACATCTGACCACATTAGGCCCTTTTCCACTGCAGGAATTTTTGCAGGAACTTTGAGCATTATCCAGAACTTTGAAAAACCCCGGTGCATTTCCATCTAAATTATCTGGGTAAAAATCTTTCCCTCGCCCCCAAACTTTCCCCAAAGAAGTTCCTGGTAGGGAGGTAGTACTTTTCAGATTACCCGGAGGGGTAGGGCTGTGTGCTGGAGAATGCTGATTGGTGGACTACATTTGCAGCATTCTGCTCACCCACCATTAAGCCACTGTGTGGCAGCAAACTTTGTTTTGTTTATTTCATTTCCACAACCTTTGTCTTTTGATAATTTGGAAAATGGACTGAAGGAGAAGTTATGACAAGTGGACAGACGACAAGGTCCAGGCTCTTTAGAGCATATTTGTGGAGGATGAATTTCAGAGGGACTTTGAATCAATGACATGAAACAATCAAAGTTATGTAAAATTAGCCAACAAGCTGACGGAGGTAAATGCAAGACACGCCTAAACAAATACAAGAAAAGATGAAGAAACTAGAGCAGAATTATAAGAAACTAAAGGACCACAATGATTGCAGTGAATCCGACCACCAAACAGCTCAGCTGGCTGTCCTGGACAAGCTTGTCCAGGCACTTGGCCGGAAACCCTAGCCTTTTATAGACGTCTATTTCTCTTTTAATCTCAAGGCACCTTGTTTTTTTGCACCTTTTGTTTTGCATTGCAATTTTTAATTAAAAAAAAATTCTAACCTGATATTGTCTATTCATTTACAAGGCATCAAAATATAAGTAGAGTATAAGTACTTTTTAAAGTAATATGCAGTAGAATAATGCAGGCATTTGAGTAAATCTGTATAATTTTAGGGTTTAACCTTGACTACAGGGGTTGGACAAAATAATGGAAACACCTAACATTGTGGCATCATAGAAGGTGTTTCCATTATTTTGTCCAACCACTGTATATCTATAAAACTAAAGAAATGAAAAAAGGACCATCCATCACACTTAAAGTTGGATGTGGTTTAGTTTAATGACTGAGAAGTTGAAAAAAACATGTTGTACCATTTTAAATAAAAATTAACAATATGTAATGATGGTTAACTTCACCTAAAATGTATTCCAGATGGATTACGTGATTCAACAACCTGCAAAACGTTAAACCAAAACTGTGTAATTTTATTGTGCTAGAGCTTAGTTTCTGGATGTATATGAACTGTACTTGTTAAATGTGTAGCTAAAATGTGTTAGAGTTTTTTCAAGCATGTATGTTTGTGTATATGTACGTGTGTGTTTGTATATATATATATATATATATATATATATATATATATATATATATATATATATATATATATATATATATATATGCGCATTCACAGATATACACAATACACACAGACATACACACACACACACACACAGCTGAGTCGATGACTTTTTTTAGCCGTCACAAACTGCTTTTCTGATGAGCTGGAGCTGATGAAAAAAGGTTTGAACACTGTTGAGTCGAACCGTGTTAGTTCTGTAGTCGTTAACAGTTGTGGTCTATTTTTTTTATCATGTTTTGTCTTTAGTTTATGAAGACCGCTGTGCATGGATGTAAAATATTACTTCATTTAACTTCCACTGAACTGGACAGAACGGATGAAGGATTGATAAACAAAAGTGTATACACAAATATGAAGTATGAAGATGTGGAAACACCTCATAAATGCCTTATTTTATATCATGTGAATACAGAAGATCTTGTTAAGCATATAAAGTGGGCACTAATTAGTTAAGATGCTAACATTTGCGAGCACCAAACTTCCTTATTTTGTCATTTGTTTAATACTTGTAATTTCACTTATCAGCTCCATCCTCTTCTTCCACACTGTATCATCACATGTGAAGTGGTAGAATGACAAGTGGACATGTTTTATGGACTCAGGGACACAGAACTGCAGCAGATTGAATACAGATGAATGAACAGAAGTGGATCCAGAAACAGGAAAAAAAGACTTGAATCTTTTTGCATATCTATATATAAAAAAACTGTAAATGTGCATAACAAAACTTTACAGAGATTTCAGAAATAAACTTTCAACTATTTTACATGTGCTCAAACATTTTTGTCTGTCTACATCATTCTGTGCCCATGTTACAGCTTCTTGTGAGTGTATAATTAATGAGTAGTGCAGTGTGAATGTGTAGTGTAGTGGGAAAACTCTGTTAAACATTGTTTTCCGGGTCATTAAAAAAGACCTACCTATGACAAAATGGGAATGAAAAAAGAACATTTTTCTCAATTCCAATTTTCCATTTTCCATAGTACATGAAGTTGGTTAAAGCGCCATTTCTCATTTTTTATTTTTCAATTTTATGAACAACAACAGGATACAAGTCCTTTTCCGTTTTTCGTTTATCGATTTTAACACGAAAAATTCAATGCAAGTCATTTTCTGATCTTCATTTCGAAACAGAAATTGGGTGGCCGTGATGTACATGAACCATAATGGCTAATATCATAGCTTTCAACTGGAGTTACTGACTCTGAGGGACAATAGCAGTTTTAAAAAAATCAAAGATAAATCACAGTTAATTTCAGACAGTGTCAAATCTTTTCATGGGTCGATATAGGGCACATTAATATTTAGCTAATAATAATAATTAGCTTTGCCCCGTTTCATACTACCAGGCTTTAACTCCTGCTATAGAGCTGCACCGAAAAATATACTTCCAATGTATTCAACAATTTTCGGCTGCAAATTATCTCAGATTGTTTAATTTCTCTTTCAGAGATACAGAAAAATAACTAATATTCTCTTTTACAAGGGAACCAAAAAGCACAATTTGCTAAATAAATAAATAACTTACCTACTCTGCCAACATTATTTTTCAGTGGACCGAGTCCTGGCGTAATGACCGTATTTTACAGAGACTCTTGCATTATGGGTTGGCTGTAACCTAAATGTTACTGGGCTGGCAAGTTTATTTAAGCAAATTTACAACAACAGTTTCAACCATTTTCATTGTCCACTTTACCTGTAAAATGTGATGTTGTGTAGTGTATTGTTTTGATGCTGAAGAAATAATGACAAATGTCAGACTCAGGCAGTTGCAATCTGACCCAACCTATGGACTGAATTATAGATGCAGTATTTAAACATTTCTGGTCTATTATAAAACTCAACTGGAAAAAATTAAATTGCTACTGTCCAAGTCATTCATGAAAACAGTGCAGCTTTAACAGATGTATGCACAGAAAGGAAAATACAGTCTAGTTATTACTTCATTATAAGGATGAGTTTTTATTATCATGCATTTTCAGCATCAGGGAAACAACTGTGAAGCAATACATCCTGAATCAGTGAATATGAAATTTTGGAGTGACCACGCTACCATGATATTTTAAGTCCTTATCTTTATCTCACTGTGTAACTCTGTGATATGTTTAATCCATCAATTTAAATCCATCTCTTGAAAATAGAGTCTGACATGTTTAATATCTCTGGAACCTTTGGGATCACCTCAAGAACTGAGAGTTAACAATCACTTTGGCTGTACATTATGAGTTAGTAAAAAGCTGCTGATCTGGCTTGCTTCACAAACGCAAGTGTAAGTGTCCTATTTTTATTCTGCAGTTGGTAAAGGGGACACTTTTATGCTACACCAGACTAAACCCGCACAGAGCAAAACCTGAAAAATACAGGGGTGGCATCACTGTTGGCATACTGCTGTACCTTCTACTAAAGAAATATTTTCAGAACATGACTCAAAGTGCGCCATTGCTAACACACATCAGGATTTTGAATCTGGCAAAAAAAAGAACAAAGTACACAAATACAGGGCTCTACAATATGACTTCCTCAGGACAAGTAAAATTCAACAATGGGCGACTGAATCTTGAAATTCACTTGTCTATGTGAAAAAAAAAACACAGACCAAAAGCATCTACTGATCTAAAATGTTTGATACCTGTTGATCCACTAATCCTGTCAATACATGTAAATAATTGGTGTAAAATGCAGTTTGTCCTATTTTCACGGTCATCAGATATGACCCATCTGAATGTTCAGAGGCTTCATACTGAACATGGAAACACCCTCATCTTCTAGAACATTGATCCACCAGTAAAATCCATGGAGTTTGATAAATGACAGTGGATGGACACACTTGTTGTGTTCCGTTAGTGATTTCTAACACAAAGTCAAGATAAAAAGACACTTTTTATTCCGTTTTCTCTGTTTTGGTGCATTAGCCTTTGAATGTACTCTGAGTTTTGATGAACATCTACATGATCAGTAAATGAAATATAGAATACCCAATTTTTACACAAAAATGCTTTAAATAAACGGTGCTAAATCACTTCCATTTTGGAGCTGCCACAAAAGTACTGGGTCTTTTCCTTAATTTCACTGCCACTTAACATTGGTTCCGCTGTTGTGTTTCACACAGTTGTATGTTAGTTCCATATTAAGATGATAGAGGGTTAGTAAGTTGGATCCAAATGTGTTGAACACTGCAGTGCACATACTGGTTGTAGATGTCATTTAAGTTGTTTGTTGTTGTTTACATCTATAGATATTTTATATATACTTTATAGTGTTGTTATTGTTGTTCTTATTTCACCTTAAATATTTTTTATACATCCTTTAAATTTATACTTTTTGTGGTTGTTGTTTCAGCTGGTTCTGGAATAAAGGACAAGTTGTTTGTCATTTTCAGACATGTCTTTTTCATATTTTTAATATTTTTTCCCACCTAATTGAGTTATCATTTAGTTGGATCAAAGAAAAATAGCATTAATCAATTCCAAAAATAATCGATAGGTGCAAGTCTACTCTTGTGTTCCATTTTTCTTTTTTTCTTTTTTTTCCACTGTATGTCATGCTGCTGCTGGACTGTAATTTCCCAGTTTGAGATCAATAAAGTTCATCTTTATGAATAGCAACAAAATATAATCAGCTGCATACACAGATACCAAACTGACCAAGCATTAAAACATAGCTGGTGGTACTGAATAAAAAGTCGTGTGCGTGTGTGTGTGTGTGTACGTGTCCTCAAACCTTTAATCTTGACAGTGGGGGAGTTGGGTCCAGCCGACTGCTTCCTCCATCCTCTCCAGTTCTGACAGAGACTCTCGGCCTCTGAGATGAAGGAGCACAGAGAGTCTTCCTCGAACCGGTCCGAGTCTTCGAAGGAGAACCTCTCCCCATCCTCCCACTCGGCGAACATCAGTTCCATTACATCCACTTTTAGCTGCTCCGGAGTCCAGAGGACTGCGAGCAAGCTGCCTTTCTTATGTTAATAAAAAAAAAAAAAAAACGCTAAGGGAGACCCGGTGAAAAGTGTCCAAACACTCGGGGAGAATCCAGACTCTGAAGGCTGGGGGAGGGGAGGCCACTAGCAAGCAAAACACAGCTGAGAGCTTTACCACCGGGCCCTCAAAACACTGCTACATAATACAATTAAATACACACTCCGCTAAACTAAAAAGAACAAACGTATGCGCATATGTCCTTCTGTGATGTAGTGACGGAATCTTACTAGATCACCTTAATCCTCTGATATTTCGAGACAACAGTGTACTTACTCCATGCTGCCTGGCTGAGTTGTGGCTCCTGATACAGCTGTTTACTTAGAGCAGAAGGGCCTCTTTCAGGACTATGTGACTGCACTATCGCCCGACTATTGCTGCCACTGAGGGAACGGACGAGTTGAATTCACCAACTATATGTCTGCTGAGTGTCAAACTGAACGTTAAAGCCAACAGAAATCTCGCTAACACCGCCTAGCCTAGCTAAAGCTTTAAGAAGTCATAAAGTTGTTTTCCTTCATCACGACGTCCTCCTCTTTTCAGCCAATCAACTGGACAACACTGAATATCTAACCGACTGTTGTAGCATTAAAACAATCCTAAAAGTAACAGCTCTGCTCAACATATAAACAACTAGTATTGATATAAGTAGTATCTGTTATACATTTAGCTTGCTTCTTAACTTAATATGTTAGGGTTGCTAATACAAATAGCCGACGATAGCTTGAAGGCTAATTATGTTAATTACTGCATATTAATACAAGCACAAATAATGAAACTGGTGACACTAGCTGCGGATAACTCTACTGAGGTGACATTTGTTGTTGTTCAACCGAACGACAGGTTTGTCAAATTGACTTCACCTTCGTACTGTCTCGGTCCTACTACCTTACGTAGCTATATATGCTAGCATGAAAGCTAACCCCAGATCGACTGACTTCAGCTAGCCTGAATAGCTGTTTGTTTACATTTACTGCTGATGCTTTAGAACTGTCGGACTGGAAGGTCTACATGCTGATTCAGACGGCTAGACTTTATAACAACATTACTTCTGCATATACATAGATTTTATCTCAAGCATATTTTGATGTTAACCCCCGCTCCTGGCTCTGTTTTTCGTTCTTTGTATTTGAGTAACAAGCTTCACAGTTATTATAAAGAGCTGGTATATACCATTTAGTTCTGGTGCAAAAAGAAGTCCTCAAGATATTTTTCTTCCACAATAACATCGGCTGTCCAGTCGTCTTAAAATCTTCCTCCAAACGACACCGGGATTTCCAAATAATTTCCTCTATTCCTGGCGTCCAGGGTCTATCAGAGTCGATCAGAGCGTATCAGTCTGCCGGGGGAAGATGGCTCACCTTCGCTTTAGCTCCTCCCCCATCAGCTGATCACAGCTTCCGGCTACTGCACACGGACGCTTTTAGATAGGGTTATCTCAGCTGATAAAGAAGGCCAGAGGGCTGTCCGTCCATGTCAAGATGAACACACCTGAGTAGAGCTGCAGCTATCGATTATTTTTGTAATTAATTATTCTGTTTATTATTTTCTACGATCCGATTCAATGAAAACCTTTGATGAAATACCTGAAGAAATTGTAAAAATGTTAAACTGACATTTCTGAAAATGACAAACAACTTGTCCTTTATTCCAGAAACAGTCTATCTATCTATCTATCTATCTATCTATCTATCTATCTATCTATCTATCTATCTATCTATCTATCTATCTATCTATCTATCTATCTATCTATCTATCTATCTATCTATCTATCTATCTATCTATCTATCTATCTATCACCACCAAAATGTGTTTGAGTTATCTTGCTAACAGACAGACAGACAAGCAAACAAACTCTGATGAAAACATAACCTAAACCAGGGGTCAGCAACCCTGGTCCTAGAGAGCCACTATCCTGCATGTTTTAGATGTTTCCCTCTTCCAGCACACCTGATGGTCATTATCAGGCTTCTGCAGAGCTTGATGATAGGCTTATCATTTGAATCAGGTGTGTTGGAAGAGGGCTACATCTAAAACATGCAGGACAGTGGCTCTCTAGGACCAAGGTTGCTGACCCCTGACCTAAACTGTCCTTGGTGTAGGTAACTAATGTGTTCATTCACTATCATTGATCAAATTCCATGGGTTTTACTGAAGAATCAGTATTGTAGAAGATGACAGTGTTTTCACATTAAGCCTCTGAATGTCCAAATGGTTCATATTTGATGACTATGAAAAGATGAATAACTGCATTTTACACCAACTATTTACATGTATTGATAGGATTAGTGGATCAACAGCTATTACACATTTTAGATCAGTAGATGATTTTGGTCAGTGGTGGATGTTTGGGTCTTTAAGGGTTGAAAAATGCAAACTGTAATGATGTAAGTGACTTGTTGTAGTCTCCTAAGTGGACCGTAAGGATAAAAACCAAACTGAAGAAAATGAAGATAAAAATTAAACAAACAAACAAACAACTAACTAACTAACTAACTAACTAACTAACTAACTAACTAACTAACTAACTAACTAACTAACTAACTCCTCCAGGGTGTCTCTTTTCGATCACTTTAGCTGGTCCCCAAGCCTGGATAAAGGAGGAGGATTGGAATTGAGACAGAGTATAGTTCATTTGTAGTTCTAAACTTATTTAGGGTGTTTTTATATTCACTTTTGTCTCTCCCACAATGTAATTCCTCTCTCCGACATTGTTCATTTCAATTATTATCACATTTTCAATTATAAAAATCAGGTGATGATGTCATTTAGCAACTTCTAGTGATTTTTAGGACAGACAATATATACTTTCCTTACTGAGGCGTTGGTGACACTGTACTTTGCAGAACCTAGACCCTAAAGGGAATTTGTGAGAAACTGGAGAGAATTATTTATTGTTTGCCTGAGTAACTGCAAAATGCAAAGCTGTTTCAACAGAAGTTGGCCAGGTAGTCTGTTCTAAAGCTCTTGCAGTCAGTAGATCACATAATAACGGGTAACACATGGCCATGTCGACAGATACAGGTTAAGTAAGGTAACACTGGCATTCAGCTGTTTTTTTTTTTTTTTTTTAACATTAAAAACTGCACTGGGAGTCACTGCCCTGTTACTTGGATAAAACATTCTTTAAATCTATGAACAAAATGTTACCTTCTTTTATCTGGAATAATTCTTCACCAAAAATAGCTTTTAAAACTTTAACAAAGTCTAGAGAAAAGGGGGGGCTGGCACTACCAGACTTTCAGATATACTACTGGGCTGCCCAGACAAAGGGCTTGATCAGCTGGGTGCAAAGACGTAACAATGCCCCCTGGATTGATACAGAACAAGAACTTTGTCTTTCTTATTCTACAACCTTGCTACCATTCATTAACAATATCAATGCACTATATCAGGTAACAAAAAACATCTGTAATTTACTACACACTTCGGGCTTGGCAAGATGTAAATAAGTTTTGTGGAAGCTTAGGCAAAATCTCCAGGTTCTCCCCCCTATCCTCAAACCCAGATCTGTATCATCAGTTAGTAGTCCCTAAGTGGAGAGAGATGGTATACGTCAGTTCCAACATTTGTTTGCCGAGAATACGCTCAAGTCCTTTGCAGACTTAAGATCTGAATATGAAATTCTGAAACAGGACTTTTACAGATACTTACAAATTGCCCATCTAATAAACACCCAGAGAGGGGAAAAACGTTTGTCTTTGGGGCTGCCAGATCTCGAGGAAGATTTTGGTGAAATCCAAATCATTAAACGAAAAAAATCTCTGTAATTTATAATGCTTTGTTAGGTGGGATACACACCTCCTGTGACCCAGGAAATGTCAGCAAAGTACAAGGTTTTTTTTGTTTTTTATTAAATAAGTGCCTATATTGGAAACATCATGATGCAACACTTTTTTCAGAAGCAGTTTTTTAAAAAAATTTATTGAATGTCCTTTTTTTTTGTATAAAGTTGTGAAACTCTTGTCCATAAATGTGGACAGAAAACCCATAGGAGGTTAAAGATAATCGGGCTGTTTTTGTCCCGATTTACCCAGTTCCCGACCAAGGATGGCAAACGCCAGATTATTTTATGTTTTATAAATTTATCCTATAAGATTATCCTGTTGTCTGAGGTGTGTTAAGAGTGAATTCGTCCCGATAATCAGCTCTGAAACGTTTCGGGGCTGACAATCGTAAATATTAAACAAGTCTTCCTGTGTGGTGAAAGCCGACAACTCCAGAGCAGATCCTGCATGGGTCCGCTTTTCCAAACCCGCACCCGCCCGTACCCACGTACATTAGAGCCACAACTTGCAACGTGACCCGACCCGTTATTAAACACATGGTCTACACATACGGACCGATACCACTTTTTTCCAGACCGAGTACGAGTACTTATATTTGAGTACTTGCCGATACCGAGTACCGATACGAGTACTTAATAATCCTATTCCAGTTCTTAGTTCCTTTTGTAAATGTGCTTTATTGTCGTTGTCATTAGTCTGATTGGAACGAAGTGCTGCTGCTGACATTTAAGGTGTTGGAATGAGCGTTTGTCAATTAATCCACCAGGGGGCGCCGCTCTGAATTAACCATACTGGACAAATACCACAAAGAAGAGTAAAGTTTTTTTGAGAAGAAGAAAGTCAGTAATAATAACAAACATGGAGACGACAGAGGTAACACTAATGTGATACTAATATTGCAGTGTTTTCACTGGTAAGGTTTAAAAGCTTAGCTTCAGCAGGAAGAGAAAAGAGAAATGAGTGAGAAGTTTCGTTTTCACTTCTGTTGGCGGTGGTCCGCACCGTTCCGTACACCTGCTGGTATTCTCATTCTGTTTACGCATCCGAGCACCTGGAAAACGGATGGAATGCACGCAGAGGACAGAGAGAACGCTGCGTCCGTATCTGTCTGAGTCTGTAACGTTACTTGCAGCCAGCGTTACTTTTATCACCATCATTTAATTTGAAAAATCTCCACACTCTTCACACTCCCCACACATTATTCCACTACTGCGTACCTGCTGCACTGAACTGTGAATGTCACACTGCCGTAAGTGGTATCGGTGCATTTGTATCGGATGTCTTTTACGAGTACGAGTACACACACTGAGTATCGGAGCCGATGCCGATACTCGTATCGGTGTATCCCTATCTACACATAACTCACTTTTAAGGGCTTCATTTTTGGCCTAAAACACACGCTATCATTAAACTGTAATATGTGCTGCTCAACAACATCTATGTAAACAGACGTGAAGCTCACCTCAAAATAAAACCAGATATGGATCAACCATGGAGAAATTAGATGGTCATCATCATTAAATGTCCTGCAAATTATTTAAATCCACGAATTGTTTCTTCTTCTTAATTTTTGTTACATCACGTTTGATCACGCGAGATTTCTGGCTCGGAGGACTAGATTCTAGATCTGTGGTGGGACAGTTGTTCTGTGTGTGGTGTGCTGTGTTGAGATTATAGGAGCACACCACACACAGTACGATCAAAACTGTCTTTTGTCTGTGTTTTTTGTCTTCATGTGTGGGGTCTGAAACAGATAAATAATCTCTTCAGATTAAGAAAATCCTTAGGTGTGTACCCCGCCTTAGGAACATATGGCAGAAGGTAATGGGATGTGTTTTTGATGTGGACCAGTGGGATACTTCATGTCAGAATGACTTTTCCTTACTGTCTTGTAATAAACTAATCAAACAAAATTAAAAATTCATGCACAGGATGTACTTTACTCCACTCCGCTTATGAAAAATGTTTCCTAAGTCATCCCCCAGATATCATTGTTGTAAAATATGTAAAGGGTCAATTATGCATGTTTTTGGGGAATGCAGGAAATTATAATATTTCTGGAAGGCGGTACATGATCTGTTAAGGTTGTGGAAACCCCACTGGATATTACACCAATATGGTATATCTTTGGTACGGAATTGGATAAGACATTGGACACTACACACAGGAAGAGGATTATCATAATATCCTACATAGCAAAGAAATGTATCCCACTCAGCTGGAATCAGCAAAGACCCCCATCATTTAATTTGTTTAAACAAATTGTAAATGAAACTTTAAAACTGGAACAACGTGCATACACCATAAAAAATAAGGGGAATCCTTTCAGGAGGATATGGGAGCCTTTTATGGACCTCTGAAGCAGTGGGGTCACGTCATCGGTTCTTAGTCTGGCACCAGTTTAACTCAGCTCGAAGTTGCTTGCCTGGAACCTGCTTGGAACCACTTTGGAACCAGTTTGACTGGCGCCTAAGTGGTGGAAACACAAAGAACCGGTGCTATGTCAGGCACTAGCTCCGAACCAACCCTGGAACCAGTTTGGTGGAAAATGGTATGACACTATCATATCATAATAAGGTTCAACATGCCTACATAACATTTACAAAGGGTGAACTGTGACCATGGAATGATTTGATTTAATTTGCTATGCACTGTCTTTTGTTGTTTGCTTGTTTCTCCTTCCCTTATTTTCTTATTTGTTTATGTTACTGAAATGTTGAAAACCTAATAAAAAAGATACTTGAAAAAACAAAAAGAAACTGCACTGCACAACACAGACAACATATATTCATCATTTATAGTATTCTATATAGTCTCACATATACACATACAGTTTTGCATCACATTAAAATGATAATACTGGTTCAAAATGTGCAAGTTTAGAAATTAAATTAATTGCAAACACATTTGCAGTTACGAATTTTACAGATTTCCCCCCTGCTTACACACTTGAAAAGAATGCTAAGAGAAAAGTATAAAACAGCGAAAAGACCTGCTCTACTTTGTACTTAGTTTCCAATTCTGCAACAAACTTCTTGCAAAACAGTTCATACAAAAAACTTTTCATCACTTTTCAAAAGCAAACAATTCTTGACACTTTTCAAAGTTAACACGTAAAGCATTGATTGCACAATGATAGTATAACTCAAACATAGTCATTTTCCTGTGTATTAATAAAAACAATAATGTTAAATAAGAACTGCGGTTGAACTTATTTTGTTAATTTTGATTTACCGTTGGCTTTCACATTTAATCAGATCTAACAAAAATAATCATTAAACCAACAAAATTAACAAAGTGAACACAGACAAACCAAAATCACTCATATAATTGACACAACAAAAATAATCCACAAAAATGAACATAAAAAAAAAAATACTAAAAGACAAAAAAAAAAAAAAAAGCCTAAATGTCCTGCTATTTTGTAGGTCTGACCATCAACCATCATCTCAAAGTGAGCGTATACCAGTTTGGCTTTGGTTTCAGAGACAGAGCTTCGAGAATCAGTATTGGTGTTTGAGCTCTACTGGCCCCATTCAGACCTGGCATCAACATTCAGCCCGGTAAATTTAATCCACTGATGCCAATTTAGCACTTTTGTTGCTGGATTTAGCAACTTTTCAGACTACCCTAGCAACTTTTTTTTTTCCAAAAGTAACTAGGAACCTATTTAACTAATTTTCAAATTTGTTTAGAAATTTTTAGCAACTTGAAGAGTGACTTGAACACTAAAATACACACATTTTCCCTCTAAATGACATGAAATGACTTCCTCTGTTACACAGTCATCAAAACCCACATTCTCTCTGTCTAGCTGTAAAAGTCAGTGTTTCCAACTTAACCGCTCTTTTGGTATATTTTGTGGTTTTTTAGACCCCTCTAGAGACTCTATCAAAAAAGTGACTGGTATCAATCAATCAATCAACTTTTTCTGGTGTTATTGGAGACTTGTGGAGACTCTTAGACAAAGAACAATACGTGCTTTCATGTCAAACAAATCACTGCACTGAATATAAATTGACATTGACAGTTTTCTCTATTGTTTCTTTTTGGTCCATTTAGATTGTTAATGTAGACCAAAAATTAAAAATGTTCTGGTTAAAAATGTTCATGTTTTACCATGACTTGTTGTAGGCTCCTAAGTGGACCGTAAGGTTAAAAACCAAACCAAACTAAAGAAAATTAAAATGAAAACTAAACAAACAAATAAAGAACTAACCTAAGTAACTCCTCCATAGTGTGTCTTTTGGGTCATTGTAGAAGCCAATAATGTAATAACAGCTGATAATGTAATAATGGCCGATAGCGCAATCAATTTGCCATTTTTAAAATGTAATATGCCAATAACGTAATATCTGGCCAATAATGTAATAAAAGTCCTGAACCGACAATGTAATAACTTTTGGCCAATAACATAATAACTTATTACTTATTGTTTTTTACCTGGTTTAAAAAAATCATAACACTTAAGAAACAGTTATTTTTGTCAAGTTCCAAATTCTCTGCAAGTCTCTCTCTGATGTGAATATGAGATGAAATGGTGCAGCTAGGTTGTGGAACAAGACTGAGACGTGACTGAACGTTTCCAGCATGGACATGTCTTGATTGGGAGAATAGGCAATGATCATTGATAGGACTTCTGTGGGTAGGTATGGAGGCTCACTGACTGACATGGTGAGAGATGCTGGCAAAGTGTTGGTCATAGACTGAACTTCAGCATCAAACAATTTATTTTTATCAGTCCAGTAACGTAATAACCAGCCAATAACATAATAAGTTATAATGTTGTTGGCCAAAAGTCATCACATTATCGGTTAAGGACTTTTATTATTCTATTGGCCAGTTATTACATTATTGGCCTATTACATTTTAAAAATGGCAAATTTATTATGTTACTAGACGTTATTACTTTAGCGGTTGTTTTTACATTATTGGCTTCTACAGTCACTTTAGCTAGTCCCCAAGCCTGGATAAAGGAGGAGGGTTTGAATTGAGACATTTAAAAAAAAACTAAGATTGACAGAGTATAGTTCATTTGTAGTTTTACACATAATCTCTCCCACAGTGTTATTCCTCTCTCCTACATTGTTCATTACTATTACATGCACTTTTCCAGTTATGCAAATTAGGTGATTACATCATTTACCAACTTCTAGTGACTTTTAGGACTGACAATTGATACTTTCCTTACTGAGGAGTTGAAAACACTGATCTAATCACATGTTCAGCTCTGATGCAACTTGCAAACACACTCACGATACACTGAGGATGATTTCCAATCAGATCAGTGGCCACAAAGATGTTTGACAAGTGCTTCCTATGTGTTGAGTTGCCTAAAGACACTCTAGAACTTCTTTTTGTCTGGGAGAAAATGTAATATCAACATTCCACATAATTCAATAAAAATTCAGGAACCTTGACATGTATAGATTGATTCACTGAGATGCCCCATACAGTGTGTCACAGACAGAGTAGACTGCCTTAGAAGCTGCCACTGTTTACCTTTGAGCAGCACAATGAATCACATTTGCAAAGAAACATCTCAATCCCAGATTGCTGAACTTAAAATTAAAGTTTGAGGAAAAGTCTGATCTTTGCAAGGATATGTCAGGATGGATGTTAATACGAGGTCTGAATAGGGTCGATGGTGGGCGTTGAATGACTTTTGTTAATTTCTTGAACTTTTGTGAGCCATACAACAGAGATGAAGATAAATGAGAGCTACATTTGTAGTTTTGGTTGGAATGTTAATAAAGCAAAGCATGTGTTTATTCAGCATGCACCACTGCTGAACATGATGAAGTGTTCCTTCCAAACTGATAAGTAAACTCAGAGCAGCTAGAGGGTTTATAATTCCAGGTGATGTATGTATGTATGTGTGTATGAGCATGTGTGTTTGTTTGTTTGTAGACATATACAGGGTGTCCCCCAAAATAATATATACACACTTTAGCAGATGATAACTCAATTGTTTGTTTTTTCTTTGCAGATTAAACCTATTGGAATCAATGATGGCAGCCAGACTAAACTTTGAAGAAAGGAAATTTATTCTAAAATGCTACTGGAAGTATGAAAACGCAGTTGAAGTGCAAAGACAATTTCAGAGTTATTTACTCTTCCATTGCTATTTCATTGCTTGGCGTTGTCAGCAGTGTCTGGACCAGAATGGATGTCAGTTTGAGAACAGGCAGTGACAAAACAATAAAATGATGTTTGTAAATTCTATTACATTTTGAAAATTAAATGACTTTCAATAAACACCTATTTTACAATTATTGAAAGTGTGTATAAATTTTTTGGGGACATCCTGTATATATATGTATATATATATATATATATATATATATATATATATATATATATATATATATATATAAAATTCATTTTATAAAAATGATAAAATTAGGATGTATTCATGTGTCGTTCAAGCATTAAAGTCCTCAAAAACATTACATCAAAATAAATTTGCATCAACAATAAAGAGGTGTGTGTTTCATATTTTATATAATTGTGTCATTTTTGTGTTGCCTCTTTTTTTATACATCATTTTTGTCATCTGTCTTGTTTTGCATCACTTGTGATGATATCTTGATTAGCTGTATTGACAGGCTCATAGATACATGCTTGGAAGCTGACATGTGCATGTACAGTAAATGCTCGTGCATCATGCTAGTGCTGTTCATTGAACATTGATCTTGTTTTACTTGACAGCTCCAATATCTCCACTGAATAAGTCAACCACCTGGACATATCTGTATGTACATCCACAGCAGCCCTGTGACACTGAATCAGGATCAAACCATGTCATTGTCCCACCTCCAAGTTACTGTGAGCTATCACTGTAAACTGAGGAACCAATGTCTTGAAGTGTTCCTGTGTTCAGTTTCAAGTTCTATTCCACTGTTCCTGTTCAGCCTTTCATCTAACAGTTCATAGCGTCGCTCTGCTCATCTGCTCTTCTACTAAACCAAACACATCCTGTTCTTAGTGGCTCATATATGAAGCTGTTTAGACATAAAAGTGGGGGAAAAGTACAAGTCCTCTAATTTGTGGGAAACAAAGTTGATTTCAACAGGAATTTGTGCAAATTCATTAAAATACAGTATATATAATTCCAAATAAGTCATTGCTTTAATATTTAAGAATATTCTTCTATATTCTTTAATTTTCAGACTGAGTCTGTGTTGATAGATTTCAATCAAGCTAGCACACTGCCATTTTTTCTTCTTTGCAAGGCTCTCCAGCTCTGTCAAGTTACACTGGGATTGGGTGACTCTTCCACAAATACCCCACAGGATTGATGTCTGGGCTTTGGCTCTGCCTCTCAGGGACGTTCACTTCACGTCTTTAGACCACTCTGTGTAGCTTTCGCTCTAGGCTTCAGGTTGTCTTGCTAGAAACTTAATCTACTTCAATGTTGTGTATGGCCTGGTCTAGGCAGATTTACATATTCCTTCCATTTCTTAATCATTCTGGACTGTACTCAACCTTCCAAACATAGGTGTCGTTATGCTACAGTCACTTGGGACACATTCACAGCCCCCTAGTGAGTAACATTTCACTCGCATCATTATCATTTTGCGGTTGAATTAGGTCAATCACTTTCAAGGGTAATTATGCTATTGTAAATAGATTTTATATTTGGCCTATATATTCTGTTGTAGTTTATCCTTTATACAAGTTATTTATTCCTATTCTATTTCTTTCTTTCTTTCTTTCTTAAAAATTGCATGGCATTTAATAACAAGATGATAGACAAACGGTATCTCAACTTAGTATGCCATGATGTATAGTTCATCTGTATTCAGGAATCAGTTCTAAATAATATTTTACCATTCATAAGTGAGTTGACCAGTTTCTTGGCACAGGACATTCAGATCCTCAGCGACATATAGGAAAACAATCATCATCTATTCTAATCAGTACAGGAAATACTTAAGATCACAGCCCACAATGTAAACAGAATTATAACTAATTTTGGAACATAATTATGAATGTGTAGAGTGCAAGACAAATGTATAGAGCAAAACTCTTTTTAAAAAAAACAACTAACAAACATTATACATTTTATAAATGTCCTACACTTCACAGAGAAGTTGAAAACATACATATATCAAACTTCAGAAACAAATATGGCATGTCTTACATGTAATACACACACACACACACACACACACACACACACACACACACACACACACACACACACACACACACACACATACTGCAAGGGGAAAAAAAAGAGTGGGGATTTTCTCATAGAGCCAATCCACCACAGCAGGTAGGAAATCAAATCTACCAAATATTGCATCTGTTTTAAGTTTGTTTTCAGATGTTACGGAGAGCACATGATGTTATCCACATAACATTTTTGGCTGTTTTAGGTTAATACTGTTCAATACTGCATTTACTTCCTTAATGTGAGAATGCATTATTCAGCAGTGGATTTTCTAGCTGCCAAGATAATACTGGTAACATCATTTGATCCTTTTACATGTATAAAATTGACTTAAGGGTGGTGCATTATTTGGCAAAATGGACTCTTTGCACTACCTGCTGGTATGGAGGTGAATTACTCAGGACATTTTGTAGAAAATTTAGGGTTTGATATCTCAGGAATGGCTTGATTGACTTTGTTCAAATTTAGTACAAATGTTCATTTGTAGTCACTGGTGGTCAAAGGTCAAGGTGGTTGTGCCGTTACAAAACATGCTTTTGGCTATAACCAATAATCAATACACTCATTGTTACAAAATTTCTCTTAAGTTTGTATAGGATAAGATGACAAAGGGATGACATTTTTCATCCAAGGTAAAAGTTTACTTTGATTCTTGAGAGAATAACTTATCAGAGGTATTGCTCGATTATGATGGCCCAAGGTCAAAGATCAATGACAGACTGAATGCACAAACACAGTTTTGACTCTAACTTTTAAACAGATTTGTAACAGGATAAAATAATGGAGATGATAGTTTATATCCAGAAAGGTCAAACGTCAGTGACACCATAATGTTCTGTAAAAACATTTTCTAATCAACGTTATTAAACTTCTCTGTAAGACAGTGTGTTTCTCATTGGAAACGATTCACAGGAATCAGACATCTCACCAAAAATAAAGAAAAAATGAGTGAATACAGAATTAAAATAAAACTATTCACTACATCTAGCATATTGTGAGCCTTATATTTTAACTGCCTGAGACATATTTTTGGCAAAATTGTGATATCTGTGTAACTTTACTCTCCTAACACTGCTGCTTCATTTTATGCAGATATTACAATTTGGCCAAAAATATGACTCTGGTAATTATGCCATGAGGCCAAAGCTATGAGGTTGGACAGACACTGGGACTAATTTTAGTTTTATGTTTGTTGTAGTTGTTGACAAATATGCTGTGTATTAGTATTATTTTGTTGATTTTGTTCTGTATTCACAAACCAAAATAAATGTATTAGTACATCTCAGGACATTTGTAAGACATGTTTTGTTTGTTTGTTTGGTTTTAGCAGGACATTAGCTCCATATAAACCATCCTACTCCCTGAACCCACAGTGTATATACTGTACATGTGCACCAAGAGTCAGTGCTAATTATGCTGTTGCTAAGTTGCTTAAGCAGAACTGACACCATTGACATATGGAAATTTGCCATTATTTGACACTGGGAATTCAATCTCAGTGTTTTCTGAACTGACAAGATGAAAACCATATATGACTCAAGTGCATGAAATCTTAAGAAGACATGACGCAGAAGTAGTATCTTGCGGTCCATCCCCTCTTACCATCTCCCATCAGCCCCGAGGCCACCCACTGTTTTATCTCTCCTTGTCTTTCCATTATCAGTGTTTGTATGGTTTGTTGATAACCTTGTCAATCCATCGCAGGAACCTGCTAACTCGTGTGTAGACTCCAGGAAAGGCAGGGTTACCGCAGCCATGACCCCAAGAGATGACCCCTGTCAGCACCCAGCGGCCCCCCTCCCCCTGACAAACCAGGGGCCCACCGCTGTCCCCCTGGCAGCTGTCCACACGGTGGCGTTCTGACAGACTCCCGGCACACAGCATGCGGCTGGTGAAACGCTCACCGTAACGTTTCTTACACCTCCAAGTGGGAAGCAGAGGAACCCAGGCCTGTAGAAGGGTCCGAGAATACTCCAAGTCTGAAAAAAGCAAACAGGACGGCAAACGACTTACAAAGGTAACATCTGAAGAGGAAAAACCTGTATGTGGGATTTAAAAAAAAAAAAAAAATGATATTGAAACAATGCTGAAAAAAAGTAAAATGGAAGGAACACCAAATAATTACCTCAAACATTGATGCCAACTTTGCACTTTTGTTGCTAGAATTACCAACTTTCCAGACAACCCTAACAACTTTTTTTTTTTCAAAAAGCTCTTAGCAACAAATTTAACTACTTGTAAAATTTGTTTGGAAACTTTTAGCAACTTTTGAAAAGTGACTCAAATGCTCAAACAAAAACATTTTCCCTCTAAAAGATGCCTAGTGATTTTCTTTGTCACACAGTCATTAAACCAATGGTCTGTCTGCCTAGCCATAAAAGTCAGTGTTTCCAACTTAACCACTTCGTAATTTAATGATTTTTCAGACCCCTCTAGAGACTCTTCAAAAAAGCGACTACTGACTAATCTGTCAACTTTTTCTGGTGTTATTGGGGAGTTTTGGAGACTGATATAAAAGCACATATCGTTCTTTGTCTAAACAAATCACTGCTCTGAATATAAATCACTCTCATTGAAAGTTTTCTCTATTGTCTCTTTTTGGTCCATTGAGATTGTTAATGGAGACTGGAAATTAAAAATGTTATAAGTAAAAATGTTCGTGTTTTACCATGACTTGCTGTTCTAAACATATTTAGGGTGTTTTTATACTCACTTTTTGTTTCTACCACAACGATATTCCTCTGTCCTCCATCGCTCATTACAACTACATGTGCATTTCCAGTTATGCAAATTGAGTGTTGACATCATTGGAATGTTATTGGAACGTCCATGGAACGACGAATTGGAAACACTGACTTCAAGTATGTGGGTCAGTCCATCTCAGTTCACCCAGTGAGTTAAACCCCACCTCCTCCAATTTTGATGAAATTTGGTGTAGCCAGAAAAGACAGAATCTAAAATTTTAACTTTATCAGAGCAACGCTTTTCGAGATATAGCCATTTATTTTTTTCACTTTTTTGCGAAAAAGGCCGTGGCAGCCTAATTTCCAATTGCTGTAATTCACCAACCACTGGTCCATATTTTAAAAAGCAAAGTATTTCTGTAAAGGAGAGACCATAGGGATTATAAATCTAGCATTCTTTTGTACATTTGGGTACTTTTAAGTTGGATAACCTTTTGAATTATATTTTGACCTTGAAATTGACACTGTGGGACATGCCTGCTCTTTTCACCATCATGAAAAATGTAGCCCTATATGTTAACTACTATTAGACTACCATAACCTTTTTTCACAAAAAAGTGACAAAATCAAACTGCCATATCTCAAAAACCATTGAATACATTTGATGAAGTTAAAATGTGAAATTTTGGCTTTTCTGGCTATGATTTACCTATAAATCAAATTTCATAAAAAATTGGAGGGGGTGAGGTTTAAAAATGCCATTTTATTGAGTGATCTGAGATGGACTGACCCATGTGCATTTGAGTTAAAAAAAAAAATCCATCCAGGACTCTATATAACAGAGTCATCACCATAGAAGATAACATAGACCAACACCAACAACAACATAGAAGAAAGCACTGCATTTGTAAATTAGTCCATTAAAGATATGTATGCTCTGGCAAAGCCCTTTAACCCCACAACTGCAGTTTAGTTTATCAATGTTTGTATTAATATATCTACTTCTAAGGGTATTATGAAGTACTGAGTCATTAAATATGTATGTCTATGCAGGGGCGCCGCAACCAATTATGGGCCCCATGAAAGCATAATCATTGTGGACCCTACACAAATTGACTATCTTCTCCATCTGTCGAACTGGATCAATCCACCACTGAACCAATCCAATTGTGCTCACGAATTGATTCAACTCATGCACTTAAATGAATCGATTCCTTTCAGCGATTCCTTCATGAATCACCCGTTACTATTATTCAAAGGTTACTATGTAGGTATTTTACTGATCTGATCCACTTGAGATTGAATTGGGCTGAGCGTGGACCCTGAACTAGAATTATTGTTAATATCTTAAGTTTAGTTTTTGCATTTGACAAATTCATCCCATGAACCGGATTGGACCCTTTGGCAGGCTGGTTTTGGCCTGTGGGATTTTTTTTTTTTTTTTTTTTTACACCCGTGGTCTAAAAAGACTGTAGGCGATTTTTTGGGTTCATATAGGGCAGAGATGTACCTGTGACACCCCACCCAGTGATCACACAGGCTGCAGGCCTCTTCTCCCACTTGTTTCCTGGCTCTGGCAGACACACAGCGCCCGTGTGAGGGTTGAACGCCACACAGTTACCCTCTGTGCCTTTGAGCCGCATCAGGGCGATGTCGTACTCCCAGCCCTGACTGTGGTACTTTCTATGGATAACGATGCGTTCAGGTGACAAGGTGCGTTCAAAGTCATCCTGTTCCTCTGTGTGGTAATCACCAAGGCGCAACAAGTAACGGCTTGGGTCTCTGCCAAACCTGAAGGACAAGAGGAATACAAGTGGAATTGGGGTTTTCTATGTCATTGTGGATACTGCTGTGCTGTGAAAATTAGTTGGTAATACTACTATGCTAATGCTAGGTACTGTGCATTAGGAAGGGTAAAATGCAGAGACCAAAATTCCCTAAGGGGGTAATAATGCAAGTTAACCTTTAAACTTTTACAAGCCTACATACATTTTAATCAAATCAAACAATTAGTGCATTATTGCAATGAAAAAGAGCTCTAATAGAACACAAATAGAATGTGGATGTTATGTTTCAAAGTTGAGGCACAAATGTACAAAGGGGTTTTATTTGAACAGTGATACTTGAAGCTAAGGCTCAATTACAAGTGTACATTATTCCCTTTTCCACCAAAATTCCAAAGAACTTTAATAATCAGGAATATATTTACCTGAGTAAATACTGGTAAGCAAATGCAAATTCAGTTTGTGATATTAACATGATTGAAACTGAAGGGCTTTTCTGTCTATCACAAAGAAACAGGTCTTAAAGCTATACCTAGCAATGTGGCATTTCTCACTGCACTCAGTAAAAATTTGAACATGAACAACTTTCCTCCCTCCAAAGCCCCGCCCCCTTCTCCCTGCCTGAGCTCTGACGCTCCCCTCCTCTCACCTGATGCACGTGGTGGGAGCGGAGGGAGGTGGAGGTGGAGGCGGAGGTCCGGCCCGCTTTGGCGTGTCCGCGGACCCCTCCCTCAGTAATCAGATACATCATCAACCTGCTGGGGCTCCTGTTTCATCGGTGGACCCTGTATTTATTCTGTGCAGCACTGGGTCGGTGTCTTCACTGCACCTCATCTCCTGGGGCCATGAGGTGTCCAGGCAATGGGTGCACACACTGTGAACCGTAAGGCCTCCGCAAATTTTCCGTGGACATTTGAGGTTTCACAGTCCATACATTCTACATAATCCTATATTGTGTGACACCAAGTACATGTACATGTATGAGTCCCGCGGTCATAAAAGCTGACCTTCGTGCAGACCTGTCTGTGGAGTCCAGTACACCAGACTCCTGAACTTCATCTCCATCCTTCATTCACCGGACTCCTGTTTGTTCCCTCATTTGCATTTCAGTCCTATCCATACACATCCTTAGACTGTGGTCAGTGACAGGAGGAGCAGCACAAGTGAAGCGTCAGATTCAGAGGTACCCATATCGGATGCAGGGACGGCGATAATGGATCGGATGTGGGACGGTGGTAATTGATAATTGACAGGAGACTCAGCCAGGCTTGGCCAATTATTTCATTCAGACCAAATAAAATGATTGGTCAGAATTTTATCAGAAATATGAGAAATATAAATGAGAATTAAACATTTTTGAGTTTTAATACCTGGTGGATTTCTTTTACATTTTAGTTTGACACACGTTTATTAGGAGCATTTTAAGATGACAAGATGTAAAAATGCCACATCATACGGTATAGCTTTAAGTAATTAGGTAGTAAGCATCATCTTAATTAGTCTTTTAATTATGAGGGATCTAGAGGGAGTTCATGGTGTCACTTGAAGGAAAACAGCCTTTTTTAAAGCGGCATATTTGTTGTAATGAGGTCAGGTGACCATCAGGGAGAGCTGTGTGTTACCTCTTAAAGCAGTGGGCAGCTGTCAGAACCCAGCAGGGGTTAATGAGTGATGCTCCACACAGCGGATGATTCCCTTTGGACTGAGACCTGAGCCACAGAGACACCTGCCACGGCCACTCGCCCCTAGATTCACACACACAAAACAACTGTGCTGTTTTTCCATGCCTGTACAGGACTTTAACAGAGAAACCAGACCAAACATGAACAGATCTATAACAAGGAAAACATCTGTGTGGGATATGTTGCCATTATCACGACACAAACTTATATTTAGATAAAATTCCTTTCTGACTTAAGAAACGCACAGAATAGATTCTGCAGGTTACATGTCAGGCTTTTAGCTTGTTAAGGACTAGGAAACTGTTTATATCTAATTTATTTCAGTGTATTTTTCCTAACCCCATGCAAAGCAATCACATAGAGCCATGGTTCCCAACCAGGGGTCTGCCCCTGTAGGAAGGCCCTAAACATCTGACACAAGGCTTTGTATGCTCGGAATCAGACTTCCGCATGTTTTACAAAATTACAAGAGCATACTGACTGCATAATAATAATTTTGAAAAAGTCTATAAATAAAGCCATTTAAAAAGATTTTTGGTCCTTTCTCAAAAATATTAGGTTATATCACATCTTTAAACAAAGGGGATTCTTCATTTTTAAAGCTGAAGGTAACTGTGGAGAAAAAAAACAATACACATATGGTTCTTGCCAGTGAAGACTAGTGCCCAGACCTCTGTTTCTTCTTTTTTCATAGATCCAAATAGGGAGATCTAGCTAAGTAGCTCATGGCCAATATGTGGGATATGCGACAAAAGGTCATGAGGTTGTGAGGGACTGTTGTATCCAGGACCTCTGTCTGTTTTACATTTGGACAAAACCAAACTCTCAGCTATCACACTACGGTTTCATGATGGTCGTTTTCAGTTTCCTCCAAAAATCCAGAGTTTCTGATTCTGGTTATGAGCATGTTCACATAAAAAAAGGTAGAAATTTTAGTTCTTTAGTCACTCTGTTTTGAGATTATGTATAGATTATATATTATTATACATGCACAAGCAATATTTTACTGCACCACCTTTGGTTTTGATTACAGGAGACATTCACTGTCACATCTTTTTTTGCCACATAATGCTTATGTAGTGTCACAATAACATTTATAATATTTTTGTCCATTTATAGTTGCATTAACTTTTTGATTATTGATGATGGAAAATTGGACCACTGCAGCAAGTCTTCATCACATCCCAAATTAGAGTCTGGACTTTATGGTGGCTCATCCATATATGAAAATTATGTCTCATTCTCCCTGAACCAGTCTGTTACAAGCCTGATGATCCTGATCAGTTCTGGCATTCTCCAATCTTTTTGACATTAGAGACATGAGAAGCTATTTACTGCATCAGTTAGAGTTAAATAACTTGTTACAACTGAAACATAATTAACACTTTCAGTGCCATGGGCCGATTAAATCGGCTTTATGAAAACAACCTGTAAAGTGCCACGGGCCGATCAGATCGGCTTTGGAGAACACGCCATATTTGTGTACAAACAAACCATCCACCCCCATTTCTTTCTCACATTTCGATGACGTTCTTTCTGTGTCCCCCTTTTGAGACCAAGCAGACGGGAATTTGAGGTCACGCGACCAAATAATATTTTTATATCTTTTTAATGTTTCTTATTCTCCGGTGTTTCATCAGAGGGAGCCCTCCATGCCGGGGGGCGGCTGTGGACTCCGGGGGCTGTGGCGCCTTCTCTCACTGAGGTCCGCTCCTTTCTGGTGGGTGGGGGTCCCAGTTGGCCCTCTCCCACTAGTTGGGATGTGGGGCTGTGTTGCTGGTGCCTGGTCGCTGGGGTCGGCGGCTGCCTCCTGGTGCGGATGGCTCCCTGAGACAGCGCCTCCTAAATTGATGTTTTACTTTTACTTGTACACTTTTGTTCTGGTCTACCCGTGCTCAGTCAGTCTTCTTAAGTATGTGTGAGCTTGTGGGTTTGCATGTATATGTGTGTGTGTGTGTGTGTGTGTGGGGGTGGGTGTGGGTGGGGGTCGGTACTGATTTTTAAACTGATATGTAAAGCACTTTGTGCTACAGTTTTTAATGTATGAAAAGTGCTATATAAATAAAGATTATTATTATTATTATTATTATTATTATTATTATTATTATTATAAATTATGCAAATTACGATCAATAATGAATTGGCTGCATCCGGTGCGTTTTGGATCTAATCAGCAATCGGTCGGATGTTACCGAGCGGTTTCCTGCAGGATTCTTCAAATATTATAAAAACGACGCGAAATACTGAAAAATTGCCAAATGCCAAATTCTGTGGCACTTTTAAGGCTTATTAGCCCCTTAACTGTCTGGCACTTAAAGAGTTAACCACTGCAGTACTTACCGATGGAAGGATCTGAACAATTTACTCAGTTAAATCCAGTGAATGTCTCCTGTAACCAAAACCAAAGGTGGTGCAGTGAAATATTGCATATGCGACTTTTTCTTTGGCCAGGCAGTGTATATTAGCCTATAAACAAAGAAGATGGAAGGTCTGAAACTCTTTCCTTTCTTACAGATCCCCTTCCACACAATCTACCCTCAACAAACAGTTTTTTTTCTAAATCAAATTGAGCTCTAACACCCATAGTCTCCATTCTGACCTCAGTGACTTATCTCCTCCAATGATCCTGCGCCGACGCCGTTGGTTATTGAGCCTCTGGCCACAGGTCTGCATTGTGATGGCGGCATCTCCCAGAGGATCCAGAGTGTAATCACAGATGACACCTGCGTCTTCACTGTGGCGACAGTCGTGGCCGTCTTGACCCTCAGCGGGACACTGGCCCAAAGACGACTCCGTTCCCAAACATCGGACATTGTCCAGGTGAATAGGCCCTTTGCCTTCTCCAAAGTATGCCATGGAACGAGCTTTAGCCACACCTCTGGGAAGACAAAACCCCAAATCACATCAAATCAACCCAAAATGATTCATGTGTTTGGTGTCATTTTTAATAAATGATAAATACATGTAATTTGTACATGACACCTGTTCCACAGTCTTAATGTGCATTTTGTACGTGTCATACTAACGTGAATCCCAACTGTCTACACACTACGGCTGCACTGATGTCATTCCAGCCGTCATCACACACACTTCCCCACTGGCCGTTGATGAAGACTTCTACTCTGCCCTCCTTCCTGCTCTCTCCAGCAACCAAACGCACCAGAGGACCTGTAAACAAATGACACCAAACACTTTAGTCTTTATTACTGCTAATACCATTTTACAGGTATAATCTGACAAGATAAAGACTAAAAGCTCACACACACTACATGCTATACCACCATCCTCCCTTTGAATCCACAAAACACAGGAGCTGCTCTATTCCACTGCCTCAACCTGGAAGTTTGTTTGTGTTGTTGTGTGACCTGAGTTTTAGCGTGCTAGTTTGGAGACACTAGCAAACAAACTAACCAGCGGATTAAAAGTTCACAGTTAGCTAGAAACTAAACCCAAAAAGACCCAGTGCTACTTTTGTGGCAGTTACAATGAATTTTCTTTCTATTTAACCTTTCTCAACTGATTTATCACCATCAATTATAATATTACCCTCATTTTGCATTTGCAGAAAACTTAAGTAAAAGTGACTGTTTTTGAATAAAGTTATCAACTAGAAGCACTCGGAGAGTGCAGACCTCCGCCAAGGCTGATCAGTGGACCCCCCGTGGGCCCCCCCACGCCAAGGAGGTTATGTTTTTGCCAGGGTTTGTTTGTCTGTCTGTTTGTTTGTTTGTCTGTCCGTTAGTGTGCAACATAACTCAAAAAGTTATGGATAGATTTTGATGAAATTTTCTGGTCTGCGCCCCCCCCCCCGTGCGCCCCCCCACCCCCGATCACCACCAAAATTTAATCATTTCTTCCTTATCCCATTTCCAACAAACCCTGAAAATTTCATCAAAATCTGTCCATAACTTTTTGAGTTATGTTGCACACTAACGGACAGACAAACAAACAAACAGACAAACAAACCCTGGCAAAAACATAACCTCCTTGGCGGAGGTAATAACTGAGCTGCCCTTTGTCACCCGTTCTGTTCATAATTTTTATGGAAAGAATTTCTAGGCGCAGCCAGGGGCCGGAGGGGGTCCGGTTTGGGGACCACAGGATTTCATCTCTGCTTTTGCAGATGATGTTGTCCTGTTGGCCTCATTGAGCCTGGACATCCAACCTGTGCCCTGGGGCGGTTTGCAGCCAAGTCTGAAGCGAGCGGGATGAGGATCAGCACCTCCAAATCTGACGCCATGGTTCTCAACCGGAAAAAGGTGGTCTGCCCACTCCGGGTAGGTGGGGAGCCCTTGCCCCAAGTGGAGGAGTTCAAGTATCTCGGGGTCTTGTTCACGAGTGAGGGAAGGATGGAGTGTGAGATTGACAGACGGATCGGTGCAGCGTCTGCAGTGATGTGGTCATTGTATCGGTCTGTCGTGGTGAAGAAAGAGCTGAGCCGAGAGGCAAAGCTCTCGATTTACCGGTCAGTCTACGTTCTTACCCTCACCTATGGTCATGAGCTTTGGGTCGTGACTGAAAGGACAAGATCCCGGATACAAGCAATCGAAATGAGTTTCCTCCGTCGGGTGGCTGTGCGCACCCTTAGGGATAGGGTGAGGAGCTCAGTCACCAGGGAGGAGCTCGGAGTAGAGCCGCTGCTCCTCCACGTCGAGAGGGTCCAGCTGAGGTGGCTCGGGCATTTGTTTCGGATGCCTCCTGGACGCCTCCCTGGGGAGGTGTTCCGGGCATGTCCCGCCAGGAGGAGACCTTGGGGAAGACCCAGGACACGCTGGAGAGATTATGTCTCTGGGCTGGCCTGGGAACGCCTTGGGGTCCCCCTGGAAGAGCTGGAGGAGGTGTCTGGGGAGAGGGAAGTCTGGGCATCCCTACTTAGACTGTTACCCTCGCGACCCGGCCCCGGATAAAGCGGAGGATAATGGATGGATGGATAACTGAGCGTAAAAACAAGCATGTCCATTGATCCAACTCCATGGGTTTTACTGGTGAATCAATGTTGTAAAAGATGACAGCGTTTCCATGTTTACTACGGAGCCTCTGAACGTCTAAATGGGTCATATCTGATGACCATGAAAAGATGGCAACTTGTATTTTACACCAATTATTTACATGTAGTGATAGGTTTAGTGAATCAGGAGGTATTAAACAGTTAGGATCAGTAGATGATTTTGGTTGCCAGTGGCTGTTTGGGTCTTTACGGGTTAAGCAATTTCTTTCTAAGATTTTCTCAGATTTAAATTTCAGTTTTAATAAAACACTATTATTATTGTTTCTCTTATGAAATACTAGATTCATCTGTAATGCTCTTTCTATGCATGAAGCCCTTTTGCTTTTATACTTTTTGTGGCTGTTATTTCAGTTGATTCTGAAATAAAGGACAAGTTGTTTGTCATTTTCAGATATGTCTTATTCACATTTTTTCACCTATTCAAATAATCATTTAATCAAATTGAATCAGAGAAAATAATCGTTAAATTAATCAATTACAAAATAATCAATAGCTGCAGCTCTACTGTAATTGTTAGGCACAAAATACACTTCTGTTTAAAGGAAAAAAGTATTTTCTTGTTGCTGCAGCAATATTTGTTGAATTGAATATTTGTTTAACAAACTTAAACAAACAAACATGCATTTTAATTGTTGTGCACCAAATGTTCTTGTTAAAGGAAAGAAAATGTATTGATGGCAGGCTGACAAAACCCTAAACCTAACCCTTCCATGGCTACAAATGTAGTTTACCACCACCAGAGTGTGAATGTGAGTGAATGTATAAATAATGTGAAGCACTTTGGGTGCCCTGAAAAGCACTATAAAAATCCAATCCATTATTATTATTGCTGCAATAAATATAAATAAAACCCACTGTTTTTTTGTGTTTTTTGTACTTTATAATCTAAGTAGTCCACTAGTTGTGACAGTAGTTGATGACTACTATGACTACTAATGCTCATTAGTTGCAGCCCTACACTGTAGGTTTTATTTTTTTCTTCAGACAGAGCTTTGTTGTAATACAGACTTTGACACATGTTCAGTGATTATGTTTGTGTGTATGTTTGTGTGTACGTACTGAAAGGAGGTGTCAGCCTGGAGGTCTTACTGGCGTCCCCACCCCTCTCACAGCGGACTCCCACATCCTCACTGTGGGAGCAGTCATGCTGGCCCCACGCTGAGTGGGTGCAATCCAGCAGAGTGGACTCTGTTCCTTGACACCGGACCTCATCCAGCAGAATCAGGCCCTGGCCTTCTTCGTAAACCCCATCTGGAGCCACCTCTGCTCGGCCTCTGCAAACAACACAAACACAGAACATTCACCTCTGTTAAGTCACAGTGAATCAACCAACATCACCATAGTATAACCCGCAAATGACAGGAACTCCCGAATCTTTAAGTCTTTATTTTCATTGAAGAAAAAAAAAACTGCTGACTTTATCATCTATAAGTTTGTCAAATAATACTGTAAACTAAAAAGGTCTTGAATTGAACATTCACCAACTGAAAAAAAGTCAGTCTGGGCTGAGTACAGGCAAGAAAATTTCTCAGTGACGTCTGTTGTGTTGTGTTTAAAACAGAATGTTGGAGACCTGGGGTGTAGGGGTTCATCCAAGGGAGACTGTGTTTCATCAATGGGAGAGAAAAATGGAAATTAAATCAAAGTAGAGTCAGGTTACAGCCCAAGACTGGTTGGACTGTGGGGATTTTAAGATAGATACACTTTGGAATTAGAATAGACTGGAATAGGAGTTAATAGATTGTACCATGGAGGGAAAGCCACATTTAAGGCTGGGAAACACATCTTAACAAAAAACATACGTCTGTGAAAATGTAACACAGAAACATTCAACTTATGAAATCCTGAGGGAAATACATTCCTGCAAGTGATTTATTGCATTGAACTAAATACTGCAAAAATAGCTGCTGAGCAAAAAAAAAAGTTACACACACACATACACACACACACACATATCTATCTATCTATCTATCTATCTATCTATCTATCTATCTATCTATCTATCTATCTATCTATCTATCTATCTATCTATCTATCTATCTATCTATCTATATACACACACACACATATATATATATATATATATATATATATATATATATATATATATATATATATATATATATATATATATATATATATATATCACTCATTTATCTCAATAAACAAAACTACCGGTAAAGGCACACAGAGAGGGTGAAGAAAAAAAACAAACAAATATTTTATAAACTTATTTACAGATTTATAAACAAATCTTTTATAAACTTAAAAAAAAAACGAAGCATGAACGATGTCTGAAGACCTTAAAGATACTACAAACATCCAAAGTTTTGATGGCTTTTTTGGGAGAAAGAAACCACATACAAAAACACATAGAATTATTTTTCCTTCGTGAACACAAAGATTTTGGTATTTTGTCCTTTCCTTTCAAGAAAATTAATAAATGAATTTTAAATTTGGCAATAAATAAAGTAATATTAATAAAGAAAAAGACATCTGTATTTTTTGTCACTAGTCAAAATAATCAACCACAGTATGTCTATAACAAAAGACAAAAACCAGAGAAAATAAAATGATAAACAGAATATAAATAAAGCTCCAGGAGCAGGAAGGCCATTTGCATAAATCTCACATCACTCTCAACAACCATTCCACCTGAGTACTGATTCAAATGAAATTTTTATTTCTCTATTTGTAAGAAGGAAGATTTGTGGTGTAAAAACATCTTTTCTCATAAATCTGAGGGAAAAGTTGGACAATGTAGTCTATCCTACAGTCTCCAGGATCCTGATAAGAGTAAAGTACTGGATAATGAGCAAAAATGCCATTATATTTGTCATAGTTTTGGATTATCAGTACTTTCGTGGTGCTTTCATAGTAAATGTCATGCAGATGTACCAATACACTGACCTGAAGCCCAGCTGTGTACACACTACCTGGGCGTTGAGTTCAGTCCAGTTGTCATCACAAACTGTACCCCACTGTCCCTGATGGTAAATCTCCACACGACCTTCCCATGGACCATCTGCCCCCACCAGACGAACTGCACCATCTGCAGCAACTCACACAAAACACAATGATTTAGGATGCAGACTCAGGGGTTAGAGGGGAAGGAAATCTGGAGGCATCTGGTTTCACTCACAGTGAAAATCAGATGGCCATTCTTCCACTGGGTCTGATTACTGACCTGCTGCTTGTACACATACAGTGTGTTTAACTGTGTTTGCCAATGGTCTGTTGTAACCAAGTCGTGCAGACAATCACACTGCTCCAACATGAAACTAGAGTTCACTGTGTTTCAGATTCTCTGGGACTTATCAGCCTGTCATTCAGGTATTTGGATTTGAAGGAGCAGGTGGGTCTGATGCACTCCCTCTCTGTTTTCTCTTCCTCAGCTTTGAAACAAATACAATAGAGCTGCAGCTATCGATTACTTTTATAATAGATTAATCAATCAATTATTTTCTTTGATTCCATTAAATTAAACAATTATCTGATTAGGTGAAAAAAATTGTAAAAATGCACAAAAGACATGTCTGAAAATGACAAATGCCCTGTCCTTTATTCCAGAACTAGCTGACACAACCACAAGTAAGAGTAAAAGGATATATAAAAAATGTCTACAGAGAAATAACAACAGTATAAAATTATATATAAAACTTTATAAACACACAGACGCAAGCACGCATGCGCACACACACACACACACACACACACACACACACACACATACACACACACACACACACACACACACAAACAATATGTGCACTGCAGTCGTCAACGTATTTATATCCAACTGGCTAACAACTTAAGATGCGACTAACACACAACTGTGTTGATCCTGGCATCATGTGCATCAAAATAAGCATCTGAGTGAAACACAATGTACAACCACTGTTTTACGGTACTGTACACTATCTCGACTGATTCTGTAAAGGAAATGGTTTGATGAAAATTTGCAACACTTGACATTAAGGGGTAAAATAGCAACAGTTTAGTTTTGCTCCTTTGCCAAGCATTGTTACCATTTTCTTAATTCATAAAGATCCAAACATCCCCCACTGACCAAAACCATCTACTGATTTAAACTGTTTAATACCTGTTGATCCACTCATCCTATCACTACATGTAAATAATTGGTGTAAAATGCAGTTTGTCATCTTTGACATGACCCATTTGGATGATCAGAGGCTCTGTAGTGAACGTGGAAACACCATCATCTTCTACAACATTGATTCACCAGTAAAACCCATGGAGTTGGATCAATGACAGTGGATGGACACACTTGGTTTATGTTCAGTTAATGATATAGTTTGCTGAAAAAGTCTTTTTTTTTTATTATTTGCTCAACTTTTTACCTTTTACACAGCCTTTATGAACATCTACATGAACATCATGATCAGTAAATGAAATATAAAAAGTACCTGATTTTCACTGAAGAATTCAAAATGCAGAAGATAATATTATAATAGATGGTGATAAATCATTTAGGAAAGATCATGGCAAACATGATCCCACATTTTTCATGATCAGTGTTCAGTGATAGTTTTGTTAGTCCATATGATCACTGCTGGTTCTAACCTGTGTATGGGTTGCAGGAAACCCCAGCATCATCCATGTGCCCACAGTTGTGCTGCAGCCAGTCATTGTGAAGACATTCCTCCAGGGCAAGCTCATTCCCAGTGCACTGAACCCCATTAAGGAAGATTGGGCCAGAACTGTGGCCAAAGTGGGCCCTCCTCCATGCCTTGGCCACTCCACTGATGTTTAAGACAAATAAGAACTGAGGTCATGTCCTGTAGCTCAGGAGGAATTCATACCTACATTTGGTTGCAACTGAAAAAAACAAAAGTATGTCAAGTAGCAATATCAAAAAAGATATAGTAAGAAACAGTCAGAAAATGCACTTTATAACTACAACTGCATAAATAACAAGAAACAAAACTGGATTCATGAATAGTAGTAGCAAGTTGAAAAAAACAGTTGCTGCCTGTTCACACAATTTAGTCATGGTCATTTACTATAAAATATCTGTATAATACAGTTTCCCAAGGCATTCCTGAGATATTGCATTTATAAGAATGAATTGATATGAGATTACATAAACCTTGACCTTTGACCTTTAGCCACCAAGTTTCATTTTATGGTCAAATTTTCCATATCTGTGTTCTGTCTTGTTCCTCACTCATTAAGATTAGATAGATAGATAGATAGATAGATAGATAGATAGATAGATAGATAGATAGATAGATAGATAGATAGATAGATAGATAGATAGATAGATAGATAGATAGATAGATAATATACTTAATATAAGTATGTAAGTAATAGTAGTTGTAGTAATAATAGGGGCGGCTGTGGCTCAGATGGTAGAGCGGGTCGTCCAATAACCGAAGGGTTGGCAGTTCAAATCCCGCTCTGTCCTAGTCAGTCCATTGTGTCCTTGGGCAAGACCCTTCACCCTCCCTGCCTCCAATGCCACCCACACTGGTGTATGAATGTTTGGTGGTGGTAGGAGGGGCCGTAGGCGCAAATTGGCAGCCACGCTTCTGTCAGTCTGTCCCAGGGCAGCTGTGGCTACAGATGTCGTTTACCACCACTAGAGTGTGAATGTGTGAGCGAATGAATAATGGGTCAATAATGTAAAGCACTTTGGGTGTTTAGAAAAGCGCTCTATAAATCCAATCCATTATAATAATAATAATAATAATAGGACGCACTTGTTTCATTTTCTTGTCCATTTGATATATAGTAGATGTGAATGATGTGTTATATTTACAGTCCTGTCACAGCTGGGACACACTCTCTTTACACTCAGTGAATCAGCAGCACAGCAGGCGGTTCTTACCCCAGGCCCAACTGTCTACACACCACTTCTGCATCAGTGTCATCCCACTGGTCATCACAAATGGATCCCCACTCGCCAGCATGGTAGACCTCTACTCGGCCCTCGAAGTCTTCCAGGCCTCCCACCAGCCGCAACGGGATACCAGTTCCTGACAAACAAGAGGCAAAACAAGTACAAAACAGACACAATATAAGGAAACATGAAATGTGTTCGACGCTCATGAAGAAAAGCCTGTGGATGTGTCATTATAATGGAAGTCCCATGCTCTCTTCAGGGGCAGCCACGGCTTAGAGGGCTTGAGAATTGGCTTGTGACCGAAGGGTTGTGGGTTTGTTTCCCAGACTGGCAGAGAGTTGGCTGATGTGCCCTTGAGCAAGGCACCACCCCCACCCCCACCCCCATTTGCTCCCTGGGTGCCTGACATGGCAAGCCCACTGCTCCTAGTCTGTGGTGTGTTTCTAAATGTTTTAGCTTTGTTACACACGACTGAATATTCTACTGTGAGCTGAAGCCACATTTTACTGTCTTCAGTTCATAATGGTGTAGTGGAGTTGAAATGTGTGACAAAAATCTCACACAAATGTCCACTGCAATGTATAGTTTCTCTGAATGTGCAGTCTTTTACTTATTAACTCGCAATTATAAGGTGAATGAACTTCTGCAATGTGCAAGTCATCAGGTACATGTTCTAAGCTTGATTTCTACACCTCTATGACCTAGTGTCTATCCTATATATCTGTCTTGGGTGTTGTTTAATACAGGGAAATATATATATGCATGTTCAATACACAAAGCAATGAAAGAAAAAAAAAATCTCAGATCTAATTTAGGTTGCACTCATTTGCATAGGATTACTAAATTAATTTATTTATTTTTTACTTGACCTTGTCATGTCTGCTCCCAGACTGTGTCTGTCTTTTCTGTTTTCTCTGTCATTTCCTGTTTTATTTTGCTAAGTTTCCCTCTTGTGTCATGTCTGGTGTCTTTACTTCCCCTCCTTGATTGTTTCACCTGCTCCTGATTACCTGACTCCTCCCTGATTATCTCCACCTGTGTCCAATTGTCTTCCCGCCCTCTTGTGTATTTAAACCCTGTGTTTTCCCCTGTTCCTTTGCCAGTTTGTGTTCTACCTTTGTGTGCTCACTTACCAGCGTTTTTGGATACCTGTCAGTCTGTCTGCCCGTTCTTGACCCGTTTTTGCCTTCCGACCACCGATCCTGCCTGTTCCTTGTCTGCCTGCTCGTCTGGTTCTGACCTGGTTCGTACATCGACTTCTGATTCTGCCTATTCCCTGACTACCTCAGCCTCCAACGTGTTACCTTGTGTTTCGACCCTCGCCTGGACCTTGACCGTGAGTAGCCTTTCCCTCATGTCCCGTTGCCTCCTGAATTGCCCTCCTGTGTATGACCTGGCTTGTTTTTTGACTATCCTCTGTTTTGCCCTAGTCGGGGTGTTGACGGGAATCCTCCGGCTCGGCCGTGCTGACCATCCATATTCTCCGCTCACAGCCCGGACGAAGAGTCCAGTATCACACGCCTTCACAGACGTGTTAACAATTTTGTGCTGTGTTTTTACTACCGTGATTGTGTTTAATAAACACTCTCAATTGGTCATCTGTGTTCTGGTCTTGCATTTGGGTTCAGCCTTTGTACTAGTCCCATTACAGTACAAACTGGCCAATAAGATGAACCCAGCAGACCTAGACCAGGTCCGGGAGGCAGTTCGGTCCCAGGGGCAACGCTTAGGGGGACATGAACAGATTTTGCACTCCCTAATGGATAAGATGAATCAGCTGTCCGTTCAGTTTTCCCAGTATTCTGGTAACCAGGCTTCTGCTCCGGTCCCGCCAGTCGAGAATATTAACTCTGTCTCACCCGTTAAAGCCTTGGAGGAACCCAACATCCCACCTCCATCTAAGTACACAGGTAACCCTGATACTTGCCGTAATTTTTGTACGCAACTGCAGCTCATTTTTGATTCCCAGCCCCGCCGTTTTGCTAATGAGTTAGCTAAGGTTGCATATATTGCTAGCCTGTTGGAAGGCCCTCCTTTAAGCCTTTTCAACGCAGCCTATGAACAAAGGTCTCCCATCACTCAGTCAGCCTCGAGTTTGATGGCTGAGCTAAAAAGGATTTATGACCATCCTATCCGTGGACCACAGGCCGGTCAAAGACTCATGAGGCTGAGGCAGGGAGATCGCCCCATAAGGCAGTATGTCAGTGAGTTTCGTTCGTTGGCAGCAGAATCTGAATGGAACGAGAAGTCTCTGATCTCTGCATTCCAGAGCGGTCTTAACCGCACTATCGGTCGTGAGATGGCGCTCCGGCAGGAACTCCATTCACTGGATGAGGTCATCGAGGCAGCTATTCGGGTCTCTGACCAGTCGGCGTTTTGGCAGCCAGAACCATCATGGAACCGCCAGCCTTCTGTGAGTAAGCCCCACTCAGAACCCCCTCACCCAGTACCTGAGTCCAGCGGGGGTTCGAAGGTGGAACCGATGCAAGTGGGTCGGACTCGTCTGTCAGCAGAGGAGCGTCATCGCCGTCTGGTGGCTGGTCTGTGTCTTTACTGTGGTCAGGAGGGGCACCGAGTCAGCAACTGCCCAGTGAAGCCTAGAATGACGGCAGGTGAGGACTCTCTTTTGAGCAGAACGTTCTGTGTGTCCAGCGCCTCTCGTGTTCAGCCCTTGGTCTGTGTGTGCTCTAACTCTGTGTCTCTGCAGCTTCCAGTCCTGATAGACTCCGGGTCAGACGCTAATCTTATGGATGAAGAATTAGCTAAGCAGCTCCACCTCAGTCTGCTCCCGGTTCTGAAGCCCCTGGAGGCGAGGGCTTTAGACAATCACATTATCTGTAGAGTGACTCAACGGACTCAACCAGTTACTGTCCGGTTCAAAGATGGTCACTCTGAGGAAATCAGTTTTCATATTTACCACTCTGACTCTCACCCTCTCATATTAGGTCACCCCTGGCTTTCTTTCCATAACCCCTGTATTAACTGGCAAACGGGGGAGGTCCAAGCTTGGGGAGAGAGGTGTGGTTCCTGTCGTGAGGGGGTCCGGGATCCTGACCCTCTGTCCAAGCCAGTCCAGGTCACTGTGGCTCCTGTCATTTCTCCGGAGGAGCTGGAGACGGTGTTTCCTGCTCTTAGTAAGGTACCTGAGTGTTATCACGACCTTAAAGAGGTATTTAATAAGTCACGCGCTACTGCGCTGCCCCCTCACAGACCGTATGACTGTGCCATTGATTTGCGTCCTGGTACCTGCCCCCCTAAGGGGAGGCTGTATTCTCTGTCTGGTCCGGAGACGGCCGCTATGAAAAAATATATTGATGAGTCCCTGGCGGCCGGCCTGATTCGACCATCCTCATCTCCAGCTGGGGCAGGGTTTTTCTTCGTCGACAAGAAGGATAAGACGCTACGCCCTTGTATTGACTATCGTGGCCTTAATGACATTACCATCCGTAATAGATATCCGTTACCCCTCATGTCTTCAGCCTTCGAACTATTACACGGGGCCAAAGTATTCACCAAGTTAGACCTCCGTAACGCATATCACTTGGTGAGAATCAGAGAAGGGGACGAGTGGAAGACTGCCTTTAACACCCCAAGTGGACACTATGAGTACTTAGTGATGCCGTTTGGTCTCACTAACGCCCCAGCTGTTTTTCAAGCATTAGTCAATGATGTGTTACGTGACATGCTCAATGTTTTTGTATTTGTGTATCTGGATGACATTCTTATTTTTTCTTCGGATGAGAGGTCACATGTCCAGCATGTCCGCCAGGTGCTCCAAAGACTGCTTCAGAATCAACTGTTTGTAAAAGCTGAGAAGTGTGAGTTTCACCGCCCGTCTGTTTCCTTTCTGGGTTTCATCATCGCGGAGGGGAGTGTCCAGATGGACCCAGACAAGGTCAGTGCTGTCAGGGATTGGCCCACGCCCACCAGTCGTAAGGATGTCCAGAGGTTCCTTGGATTTGCTAATTTCTACAGGAAGTTCATTAGGGGGTTCAGCAGTGTGGCTGCCCCTTTGCATGCTCTAACCTCTCCCAAGTCCGTTTTCAGATGGAATCCCGAAGCTGACGCAGCATTTGTGAAGCTGAAGAGGGCGTTCACTTCGGCCCCCATTCTGTCGGTTCCGGATCCAGCTCGTCAGTTCGTTGTGGAGGTGGACGCCTCTGATCTGGGGGTTGGGGCAGTCATTTCGCAACGCTCCCCAAAGGACAACAGACTTCACCCATGCGCTTTCCTCTCCAGGAGACTGTCGAAAGCGGAGATTAATTATGACATCGGCAACAGGGAGTTGCTAGCCATCAAGGTGGCCCTGGAGGAATGGCGCCACTGGCTGGAGGGGACCGAAATACCATTCATGATCTGGACGGATCACAAAAACCTGGAGTATCTGCGGTCGGCTAAGAGACTCAACTCCCGTCAGGCCAGGTGGGCTCTGTTCTTTACACGATTCAACTTTTCACTGTCATATCGGCCTGGCTCTAAAAATGTGAAACCTGACGCTCTGTCTAGACTCTTCATGCCCGTCAACTCTGATTCTGAACCGGGACCTATCCTCCCTGAGACCTGTGTGGTGGGGGCGGTACAGTGGGAGATTGAGAAATCTGTTATTGATGCTTTACAAGACTGTGATATCCCGGCTGGCGTTCCGCCACACCGTCTGTTTGTCCCTGATCACCTCCGCCCGCAGGTCATCCACTGGGCTCACACATCCAGGCTGACATGTCACCCGGGAGTTCAGCGGACTGTTTTCGTTATTAAACAGCGTTTCTGGTGGCCTGCTTTGGAGAAAGAAGTGGCGGAGTATGTCGCTGCCTGTCCCGTCTGTGCTGCGTGTAAGACCTCCAATAAACCTCCGGTTGGTCAATTACACCCTCTACCTGTTCCCAGTAGACCCTGGTCTAATGTGTCACTAGACTTTGTGACGGGGCTGCCCCCGTCTGATGGAAATACCACTGTGTTGACCATTGTTGACCGTTTTTCGAAGATGGCTCACTTTGTTCCACTACCTAAGCTCCCCTCTGCTAAGGAGACAGCAGAGGCGATCTTGTATAATGTCTGTCGATTACATGGTTTTCCCAGAGACATTGTTTCGGACAGAGGTCCTCAGTTTGTCGCACGTTTTTGGCGTGCTTTTTGTTCCCTTATTGGGGCATCTGTTAGTCTGTCCTCGGGCTATCACCCACAGTCCAACGGTCAGACTGAGCGGCTCAATCAGGTGCTGGAGGCCGGTCTTAGAGTTTTGGCCTCCCAGAACCCTGCTTCCTGGAGCCGCCAGCTGATCTGGGTTGAATATGCCCACAACTCGCTGCCCTGTGCTTCTTCTGGTCTGTCTCCTTTTCATGTAGTTTGTGGTTATCAACCTCCTCTGTTCCCGGCCCTGGAGAAGGACGCCAGTGTCCCCTCAGCTCTGGCGCTGATAAGGAGATGCAAGAGGACCTGGATTCGCGCCAGACAAGCTCTGTTAAAGGCCTCGGGGGTCTACAAGGCAGCTGCAGACCGGCACAGGACTCCAGCCCCGGTCTACCAGCGCGACCAACGTGTGTGGCTGTCAACCCGTCATCTTCCCTTGAGGGTGGAGAGCCGCAAATTGGCACCCAGGTTCGTGGGCCCATTTCCTATCTCAAAAATTATTAATCCTGTCTCTGTCCGTCTGAAGCTACCTAGGACCATGAGGATTCATCCTACCTTCCACGTGAGTCAAGTTAAACCGGCTAAGGAGAGCCGGTTAGTTCCTCCCACCCAGCCACCACCGCCACCCCGGATCATTGATGGAGGCCCAGCCTACACTGTACGCCGGCTCCTAGCGGCCCGTCGCCGGGGAAGAGGATTTCAATACTTGGTGGATTGGGAAGGATACGGCCCTGAAGAGCGTTCCTGGGTGCCCGCCTCTTACATCCTGGACCCGGACCTGATCCGGGACTTTCATCGCCACCACCCGGAGGTTCCTGGGCCGTCCGGTGCCGTCCCCTAGAGGGGGGGGTACTGTCATGTCTGCTCCCAGACTGTGTCTGTCTTTTCTGTTTTCTCTGTCATTTCCTGTTTTATTTTGCTAAGTTTCCCTCTTGTGTCATGTCTGGTGTCTTTACTTCCCCTCCTTGATTGTTTCACCTGCTCCTGATTACCTGACTCCTCCCTGATTATCTCCACCTGTGTCCAATTGTCTTCCCGCCCTCTTGTGTATTTAAACCCTGTGTTTTCCCCTGTTCCTTTGCCAGTTTGTGTTCTACCTTTGTGTGCTCACTTACCAGCGTTTTTGGATACCTGTCAGTCTGTCTGCCCGTTCTTGACCCGTTTTTGCCTTCCGACCACCGATCCTGCCTGTTCCTTGTCTGCCTGCTCGTCTGGTTCTGACCTGGTTCGTACATCGACTTCTGATTCTGCCTATTCCCTGACTACCTCAGCCTCCAACGTGTTACCTTGTGTTTCGACCCTCGCCTGGACCTTGACCGTGAGTAGCCTTTCCCTCATGTCCCGTTGCCTCCTGAATTGCCCTCCTGTGTATGACCTGGCTTGTTTTTTGACTATCCTCTGTTTTGCCCTAGTCGGGGTGTTGACGGGAATCCTCCGGCTCGGCCGTGCTGACCATCCATATTCTCCGCTCACAGCCCGGACGAAGAGTCCAGTATCACACGCCTTCACAGACGTGTTAACAATTTTGTGCTGTGTTTTTACTACCGTGATTGTGTTTAATAAACACTCTCAATTGGTCATCTGTGTTCTGGTCTTGCATTTGGGTTCAGCCTTTGTACTAGTCCCATTACAGACCTTTATTTAACCAGGTAGATGAATTGAGAGCCAGTTCTCATTTACATTGACAAACTGGCCAAGAGGCAGAAGAACAGGCAGATAAAACAATAAAGATTAAAACAATAGAAACTAACTGCACTAGTTTTTACTTCATCACTGAGCAGATCGGTTCTGTCCAAAAAGAGTTTGAATGAGAATTTTTTGTCATGTAAGAACAATTACAAAAAAGCCATCACAGCCCACATATTCATAGAAAGTTGTTAAAGTGTATTGTAACTAGCATACATTTTATAATTATGTGCAAATATAGTCCCTTCTGTTTAACCAGATGTGCATGAATCATAAACCTGTCTGTGCAGTTACTAGCAGTTATGGTTAAAATGTGTGTTGTGACCTTTGCTATTGACCTTTGGACACCAAAATCCAATCACTACATCCATGAATCTAAGTGAATATTTGTATGAAATTTGAGGGATTGCTGGGATATCATGCTCATCATCAGATCATCCCTCAGTCCAAGAAAACATTTGTGCCAAAAATTTTCTCAAATCATTCCTGAAATATTACATGTTAAATCTAATGGAGATTCATTCAATTCTAGAGGAATTGAATTAATTGTGGACACATGAGTGGTGGCAGCAAAATGCAACTTGAAGCTTTAAAAAAGCAGCTCATGAGGTTTTTGTCCACTTTTTATGAGTGGTGTGAGTGTACCCCAGCTGTGAACCCAGCTGTGACAGGACTGTAAATATAACACATCATTCACATCTACTATACACCCCAATTGGACAAGAAAATGAAACAAGTGTGTCCTATTATTATTATGATCATGATGATGATGATTATTATTACTGATATTATTACTACTATTACTTATGTGCTTACATTATCTATCTATCTATCTATCTATCTATCTATCTATCTATCTATCTATCTATCTATCTATCTATCTATCTATCTATCTATCTATCTATCTATCTATCTATCTATCTATCTATCTATCTATCTATCTATCTATCTATCTATCTATCTATCCTGTGACCAGCCAAAAGGAATATGAAACAAACATCTCAAAACGTCATTTACAGAGACAAACGATTGATCAAATTTTTGTAGGCAGGGGATCAGTGAGCTGGAGGGGCAAAGTGTTGTACGACTGGTAAGCTCTGCCTACTTTTTCACTTGTTAATTATGTGTTTCTTTGTATGTTGTCAGATAATAATGTTATGTCTCACCTTCAGGTTCAGCGCAAACCATCCCTGCTTCGTTACCATGGTTACAGTCGCCTGCAACAAACTTCCTGCTTTGACACTCCAGCAGGGATTTCTCGTCACCACGGCAACCAAGGTGCTCATAGTGGAAGACTGAACCTGGACCAAAGTAGGAGTGTTCTAGAGCTGTGCCGAACTCGCTGCAGGGACAGATACAGATATGGAGGGAGGATATGGATTATTGTTCTCTGAATCATACACCCTCACTTCAAAGTAAATACTACATAATTATTACAAATATATTTATATTAGGCTACAGATGCAGTGGGGTTATCTGAATTCTGTCAGTGAACCAAGACCAAGCACTGAACCTGAGGGGACTGAGCCCTCACTATGAGCTGAACCCTTCCACTGAAACGCTCTCCCACAAAACATGCATAGCTATTGTGGCCTTTATTTCAAATCAAATCACTTCTTGAAACTCCTCTTCAGAACTGCTTTTAACCCTTAAACCCCCCTCCCTCCCTCCTTTTTTTTTTTTTTTTTTTTTTTTTTTTTTACCTGTTTAATTTAGCTGTTAACTATTTATGTTTTGCTGCTTTTATTTGTATTTGTATTTTTGTGGCATGACTATATATTAGCACTTTTATTTTTGTTGTTCTATTCTGTTGTATTCTATTCTATTCTATTCTGTTCTATTCTATTCTATTCTATTCTATTCAAGGAACACAACTACTTGTCACAACTTTTTGTCTTTTATAAGTGATTTTCTGCTATTTCTTAATATATTATATATTATTTTTCAGTGTAAATCATGTATTTTCCTATATTTAATTCACTGATCATGTAGATGTTCATTACAGCTCAAAGGTTATTAGATCAGGATGGAGGAAACTGAAGAAAAAGTGACTTTTTCAGCAAAAATATCAATAACTGAATATAAAACAAGTGTCTCCATCTTAAGAAACTAAGAAAAAGTGACTTTTTTGAACAAAGCTATCAATAACTGAGTGTAAAAACAAGCGTGTCCATTGATCCAACTCCATGGGTTTTACTGGTGAATCAATGTTGTACAGTAGAAGATGACGGTGTTTCCACGTTCACTACAGAGCCTCTGAATGTTCAAATGGAGATGTATCTTTGATATTTTTTTTTTCAGATGTTTTTCAATGCTTGCTCTACAGCGCTACCTTTATCTAAGACAAATTCTACCATTGGGAGACAAATAAAGAAACTTTGACCGAGAACGAACCCAGCTGAAAGCTCAAATGAGCTGCACAGTTGATGATAGTCATGTATCATTTGTTTCACTGCACTATTTATTTATTACCCCGCCCCCTGAATGAGAGGCAAGGGGTATTGTTTTTGGTTCGGTTTGTTTGTTAACTCTCTAGCAGCAAGACTATTGGTTGAATTCATACCAAATTTGGTTTATAGATTGCCAGTGACCCACAATAGATCTGATTACATTTTGGGAAAAGTAGGTCAAAGCTCAAATTTTTGATGAATCCCCCCCCATTTACTTATAATGGGCGAAAATTCAAATGTCTGTAGCAGCAAAACTATTGGTTGAATTCATTCCAAATTGGGTTTATAGATTTCCAGTGACCCAGAACAGATATGCTTTTAATTTTGAGAAAAGTAGGTCAAAGTTAAAATTTGAAGTTTAAAAGTCTTTTTTTCCCCCCATTTGCTTATAATAGGCAAAATTTCAAATGTCTATTAAAACAGCAATTTTGTTTTAATTTACTTCAAACTTGACACATATATAGAGGCAGTTGATATACTGGCATGAGCACACACATAAAAATAATGACATCAGCTGGATCGATGCCAAAATAAGCTACAATATGTGCGAGGGGTGGGGTTTGTTGTGCCTGGCACCACTTGTTTATTTCTTTATTTAACCAAGTAAGTTAGTTGAGAACTGATTCTTATTTTTAATTACGACATATAGAGATGAACAACCAATCACTCTCACATTTCTCTCTCAAAATTCTTAATATTCTTTGCACATTTTTCTGTAAATGTTTGATTTTCAAAAAAGTTGGGACTGTAAAAGCTACAAACACTATTTCTCATACGAGCTGATCTCTTACAAGTCATTACTGTTCCACTATGTAGCATTCTGAGGAGGTAGCATAGAAAAAACATAGATAAACCTGAATATTGTATTGTTATGTTTTATCAAACTCTACTGAATGCCAAAAACACTGTATTGATTTTTGATAAACAATTAATTTATACACAGGTTAACTCACCCTAGTCCAAGCTGTCTGCATATGACACTGGCGTCACGATCTGTCCAGTGAGTGTCACACACTGCCCCCCACTGGCCATTCAGGTAGACCTCCAGACGCCCACTAGTACTTGAAGACCCTCCCACCAATCTTGCAGCACCTGCAATGTGACACAGTAAGTTAAGAAATAGGTTGGGTCAGTTTAACGGTCTCATCATAGGGATTTGGACGATGGATCCTCTGTTAGAATTTAGTGAAAAGATTTTGCTGCCTTTAAGCTCCACATTTTTCTGTTTTACATTCTTACATACATTCTTCACTTTCCCGATAGAGGCTGCTAAAAGCTCAAAAGACCCTCATTTGATTCTCTGTTCTTTGCTTTTTAGTTGAGGGGATATTATATGTACTGTACATGAAAGGTTTTTGGAACTATGTGACAGATGTAACAAAATGAAAGAATAAAGTAAAACATCACGTGCATGCACTTAAAAACCCTTGGCCTGACTTATCAGGTGCACTACTGCCACCCAGTGGCCTGACTCATCAGTGCATGGTAAAGTTTTTGGATAGACAGACGGACGAACGTCCAACTGATGACTGTCACCGTGTGGCCCCAGGATGCTGCCTACGTGCTGCAGGACTGCTTCCAGTGCACTGATTGGCGGGTGTTCTGAGAGGCTGCTACACATGACGGAGAGGTGGATCTGGAGGAGTACTCATCAACTGCCCTCAGCTTCATCTCCAAGTGCATTGCAGACATCACTACCACCAAAACAATAACCATCTACCCAAACCAAAATCCCTGGTTCAACGCAGAGGTCAGGTCTCTGCTGAGAGCCAGGGATGCAGCATTCAGATCGGGTAGGCAGCAGCTCTCAGGGAGGCCAGGAGACAGCTGACCAAAGGCATCAGGAGGGCCAAGGCCACATATGCTCGGAAAATCCAGGGACATTTTTCCACCAATGACCCCCGGAGCATGTGGAAGGGCATTAAGTGCATCACGGATTACACCAGCAGAAATGCACAGAGCCTGAGAGACCCCACCCTTCCTGATGCACTAAACAGCTTCTTTTCCAGGTTCGAGGTCTCAGCCACCTCTCCCAGCAGTAGACTTACCACATCACCAGAGGAGACACCCCTTAGGGTGACAAATGCTGAGGTGGAGGGGTCCCTGCTAAGGATTAACCCTCGCAAAGCTGCCGGCCCAGATAACATCCCAGGGAGGGTCCTCAGACTGTGCTTTTCAGCTGTCAGAAGTACTAACAGACATTTATAACATCTCCCTCTCTCAGGCAGCTGTTCCAGCCTGCATGAAAAAATCCACCATCATCCCCATCCACAAAAGCTCCACAGTGATGGGCCTGAGTGACTACTGGCCTGTGGCCCTCACCCCAACTGTCACCAAGTGCCTCGAGAGGTTTGTCATAGCCCGCATCAAAGACTCCATCTCTGTCACTGTGGACCCTCACCGGTATGCTTGCCGGCAGAACTGCTCCACTGACGACGCCATCGTATCAGTGGTCCACACAGCCCTAACCCACCTGGAGAGAAAGGACACTTATGTGTGCCTCCTCTTCATTGACTTCACTTCTGCATTCAATACCATCATCCCACACACCCTGCTGCAGAAGCTCCATAATCTTGGACTGACTCCCTCTCTCTGCAACTGGGTGTTAGACTTCCTCACCAATAGACCACAGACTGTCCATATCCACGACATCTCTTCCTACCCCATCACCCTCAGCACTGGCTCCCCTCAGGGCTGTGTGCTGAGCCCCTTCCTGTTCACCCTGCTGACGTATGACTGCTCCGCCTAACATCCAAGCTGTCATATCGTAAAGTTTGCAGACGATACGGCAGTGGTTGGAGTTGGATGCATCACCAATAATGATGAATCCGAATACAGAGAGGAGGTGGAACATCTGGAGGGCTGGTGCACTGACAACAACCTCCGCATCAGCGTGAAAAAGACAGAGGAGATGATTGTGGGCTTTAGGAGGAGCAGACACTGCCCCCCTCCCCTGCACATCGGAGGAGCAGCTGTGGAAGTGGTCCCCAGCGTCAGGTACCTGGGTGTCCACCTCAGTGAGGACCTTACCTGGAGCCACAACACCTCAGGCCTGGTTAGGAAGGCTCACCAGCGCTTATACTTCCTCAGAAGACTGCGGCGGGTTGGACTCGGAGGATCGGTCCTGTCCTCCTTCTACAGGTGTGTAGTGGAAAGTGTCTTCACCTCTTGCATCACAGTGTGGCATGGCAGCTGTTCTGTGGCAGAGAGGAAGGCTCTGCACAGGGTGGTGAAGGCTGCACAGAGGGTCATCGGGTGCAGCCTCCTACCACCACAGACATTTACATCTCCAGATGCAGAAAGAGGGCCAACTGCATCATGAAGAACCCCACCCACCCTGCAAATGCACTTTTTGTCCCCCTTCCCTCAGGGAGAAGGCTGCGGAGCATCTAGAGCAGGACCACCAGACTAAAAAACAGCTTCTTTCCAACAGCTGTGAGGCTGTTGAACTTAGGCACTGCTCCGTAGCCTCTCACCCAGGGGGACGGACACACTAGTAGCTAAACTGCACCTTATTGCACTGCTCTGCAGAGCTACTCCCTGACTCTTGCACAAGCCTCTTTGCACCCTGCACTTCGCTCTGCTGTTTTTGTACTGTACTTCAGTGTGTACTGTGTTTAGGTTAGGTTAGGGTTGTAAATGTGCCATTATTTTATGTAGGTATTTTAAAGCTAAATTTTAGAAGTATATTTTACTTTTTAAAAAAATTAGCCTTAGATTTTAGTCGATTTTAATGTATTTATTTATTTATTAGTTATTTATTCTATATTGCTATGGCTAATACGGGTCCTCAGTAACTAGTTTCATTCTTTCTCTGTGATGGAATGATAAATAAAATCCTTTGAATCCTTTGACAATATCCTGTGGCCAGTGTGACCGAGGGTAAAAACTGAAACACAACATAAAATCTGAAATAAAAGGATGATTTATCCATTCATCCATCCATCCGTCCATCCTTCCGTCCATCCTTCCGTCCATCCGTCCATCCTTCCGTCCATCCATCCATCCATCCATTCTTCCGTCCATCCGTCCATCCATCCATGCGCTGACCCTGGTGGCAGTTGCAGTAGGCCCAGCTGATGGCACCCGAGCGCTGTCTAAAGAAGCACCAGGGTCTGATCTCCCCGTCTGGATTCCGGCAGAAGCTGTGATGGCCCAGGCCTCGGTCCGGGTACTGCTGCATATAGTCTGGGAAGTCTGTCCACTTAAGGCAAGGGGATCCTGAGTCCGTCTGTGAGACTGAGCCATTATAGTAGCCTTGTAGTGTAAAGCTCTCTGAGCAGGAGGACAACCCTACAGACACAGAGCATGAAAGAGTTAATACATTCAGTCACCTGAAAATCTACAATATGAAGAGATGAAAAACAATGCAGTGGACCTTGATGTTTGGATCAAAATAAATTAGTGCTGTCAAACGCTAAAAAATTTTAATCAGATTAACCACAGGGTTGCTGTAGATGAATTTCGATTAATCACGACAAAATACCATTCATTTCTAATCTGTATTAACCGCATTTCATTTTGCACAAGCAAACAGACTCAAGAAAGAAGGGAATGTATATGCACTTAATGTGTTTATTAAACACCTTCAGCAGTTTCAACAAAACAACATAAAAAAAGACCTGTTCCATCTTGTTTTTTTGTTTTTTTTTGTATTCATATTTCCCATCCAGAGGGTCAACTTATAGCATCTTCCATCTTCATTGGTTGGTTCTGCTGCCTGTCACTACTGGATCAACTGCCCATCTGCGCATGCACAACGCTAACTCTAATTGGACAAACTGCCCGAAATACATTGCCAGAGATGTTCAGAGTCATTCTGTGCTGCAGATGGGTTAATTGCTTTAAAATTTTTAATCAGATTAATCATGATGATGGACTAATCCACATTAACACATTAATTTTGACAGCCCTAAAATAAATCTAAATATATAAGATCAAACAGTTCATACGCCATTGTTCTGCCCATCATATTACAATTTCAACATTTAGTGCACATTACACTCTGAAGAAGACAGTCATTCTTCTAATTCATTTCACCATATTCTGCTATATTTGACTTCAGTTTTAGGCTGTAGTAAGTAATGCTTATTCTCCTACTGTATTTATGCAGAATACAGATACTGTATGTGTTTTTCCGTAGGCTCCGATGGATGGATAATAATCTTTGAGGTTGTCAGTGGGGGGTATTGGTTCTTCTCTTTGTCCTTACACTTTGCAAGAGCTGATGCTGATGTTCACATTCATTGCTTAAACTAAGTGTCCGCACAAACGCAAAAATGTAATCAGATTTACAAAGCTATGTATACACATGGTTCTGTTTTATAAATCAGAAACCCTGTGGAATTATAAGCATTGGCCTATTTTCCACTCCTGCCACAAGCCATAAATAGACAATGAAATTTCCTTCATAAATCGTTTGCACATGGTGATGAAATCAGTGAAAAACACAAGTATGATTTTACCATGTGTGGAACCTAGATTTACATTGGAGAAATAAAGAAAATAAATATGTTTTATTTGTTGGCTTCCACATTCAAATCAAATGCAGAGGAAAATACATGTAATGGGGAAAAAGTGACTAAGGTACTTGACGTATTTCAGAGCAGATGTGTATGTTTAAAACAGGCTGACTAAACGACAGGCATTTAGAGAGTGAGAATTAACAGAATGCCTGACCAACCAAACAGACTTGGCTTAATAGATGTTTTGTGTTGCTTGTGTGGTAGGTGGACACTGGATTTGTTGCTAAATGTGAAAAAGACACTAGTTAAGCTCAAAACAAGTTCACTATTGTTTAAGGTATGAGGTTGGCAGTGGTGTTCTTTGGTATATGATGTTTTTATTTAATATGTGATTATTACATTAACTAGAGACACCTGGTGGAGTGGAAGTTACCATAAAAGCATTCATAGCATAGAGCCATGACCCACAGTGCTTGGTTCTTGAACAACTGGAAACTGTAACATTGCATTTTACCTTTACTTGTTTATCTGAATCCTTTGAGTATTAAAATGTACAGCAGACTTATTTCAAAACAGTTTACATCAATGAGGCACATTAGCTTATTCAACAAAATACTTCAAACTGATGTAGGAGATAAAACCAGAGACCAGTCCAGTGTATCTGAGTATCTGCTTAAGGAGATACTAACGGAAGCATTGCTCCTATCATTAGCATTTACAGAACTCAAACAGATCTTACACGTTGGCTCATTTCAGTCAGTTTAGAACATTCCTGAGCAAAAATGTTCACCTTCAACTCCTTTGCCATTTATTCCAATGGAAGAAATAAACGTGGACACAGATTATTCATTCACCTAAGTAAATATTATTTTGGTGACATAAATTTTTCTAATGAGGTCAAATGAGTGAGAAATGCAAATGATAATTATAATATGATAATGTTTGTTACCAGCAAAAAAAAACCCCTGCCTTTATTATGCTGCATTCCAGGCAAACCGTAACTCGTGCTTTTCCAACCTTCTACCAGTGAAAATCCATTGGAATAGCAGTCAAAGCAGTGACTTCCCACCCGTGAACTTGTACTAGATCCATCAGTGGCGGCTGCTTGTCTTTCAGACAGGGGAAGCTCATTGTCGGCTTACATCAAAAAAAAAAAAAAAAAAAAAAATCATCAAGTTATTTAAACATACATTCGGCCCTCCGTTCCTTTTTAAGAAAATGCTCAGTGACCTTATTGTACCAAGTAGGTGTCTTTTCCAGGGACTGGACCAGTGTCCTCTCAATGTCCAGCAGAGCTAGGCTGCTTAGATTGCCTTCGCCCAGTGTGTTGTGGGTGTAAGACTTCAGCCTTTTTAAACAAGAGATGCTCCTTTCACTCCGACTTAGCCGACAGTTTGATTGATTTAACTATCTACAAAACGATATTAAACTTGAACAAGAAATGATTAAATTATGTAACTGAAACAAGAAAATTCTGAAATTATGTTAAATTGAAACAAGGAAGTACAATGAGTGTGTTTTATTTACAGTGCAAGAAATGAACGAGTAATTTTGTAGTGGTTTCTCTCTTGATTTCACAGCAGAATGTGCGATGGCATTACACTGGACTGTGTCAGTGAAGGAGTAGATCTCAAAATAGCTGTCAATCAAATGGGATTCAGCCTTTCGACTGATCCTCCAATCAGCACATGGGATTCTGGCGTCCAGCCTAGCCGAGCTCCGCCCACAGCTCCATTCACCCCCAGAGATGCCCGGCGTCCGGGGGAGGGACAACATCGTGGCATTTATCCAATTACCGTCCAGTTTTGAGGCAATGAAAAAACTGTTCCACTCAGTCCCATTGAAGCCAAGAGACGCCTGGCATCTACGGACAAATGCACTGAGCAGAGATCGAATGAGAAAACAGCACAACGGGAATGTATGAGAAGTGAACAATATCGCTTCTGTTGATTTGTGATAAAGCTGATTCTGAATGAACTCATCTATGAGACGAACGTGTTCTAACACATCTGTAGTCAATAAAATGTCAACACAACCGAACATATTTAACCATTTAATTTTCGTAATTTTAGGGGGAGCCGGGCTTCCCTTGCAGTCTGTGAGAAATCGCCACTGAGATCCATGTACTCCCAGTTCCGAGCTCTGACGTCACATAGCCCATGAAACAACAATGGCGGCCCCCATGGATGTGGTGTTTATGCCAAACTGTTTATTAAAACAAGGTATTGCTCTAACATTATTTCTCTGCAAATGTTCTTGCAAATGCAGCTGCTGTAGTGTTAGCTAGTTTTCAGTCCATTGAGGAAAAGAATAAATTAACACCAAATACATATCTAAATATACAAATAACTTAACATAAAAGGTATAACAGTTTCTCTTGCCTTATGCACTGTTTTTACTCCTCTGTTTCCCTCCCTGAACATAAGCCCTGTACGGTCCACCATGCTGGTTTGTTTACATCTAGCTACCACAATTCCTTGCCCTCAGGCAGTTTGCCATGACTTGCCTGGAACGTTACAAAGTTGTGAGTCGTGGTTTGAAGTCGTGACTTACGTACGTGCTCAAAAACTAGCCTGGAAGGCAGCATTAATCCTGCCTCTCTCCTGCCGTCATCGTCATCACTCACTTATCAGTATAGTTGTGATAGTATTTATTATATAGTTCCATAGATGGTAGAGGTTTCTATTACTTGTACTAACTGTTGTAGTAGTAGTACATCCACTGTTAATACTTGTATTTGTAATAGTAGTATATCCACTGTTAATACTTGTACTTGTAGTAGTAGTATTAACAGTCATGGACATTTGTTCTGGTTATTGGTAATTATACTAACACCAGCTGATCTACTTTTGACAGTTCTAGTTCAGTTTTCTGTGCATCAGTAGCATCCATGTGTCTCCCGCTACTCCACCCCCAGTCCCCCTCTCCTGCAGTCTCTCTCTCTTTCTCTTTTTCTCTTCCTTTACCCTCTCTCTTTAACCCCAGCTGGTCAAGGTAGATGGCCATCCTCCAGGGGTCAGGGTCTGCTGGAGGTTTCTGCCTGTTAAAAGGAAGTTTTTCCTTCCACTGTCACCAGTCAAAAGTCTTTGCTCCTGGAGGATTCTGTTGGGTTTCTGTAAATTGGCTTCAGAGTCTGGTTTCAACCAGCTCTATATGTAAAGTGCCATGAGATGACTTTTGTTAGGATTTGGCGCTATATAAATAAATTTGATTTGATTAATATAGGTACGGGAGAGAATATAGAACACATTTTCATTGCATTTTCCAATGTAGTAAATCAAGTAAAGAATTGCATTAGCCACATGCTAAAATGCCCCTCATCAGTACAAGTACAGCCTCACAAATCTAGTGAAGAATCCTGTCACATAAAGCACTAAACGGCAAAACTCGATTTCTATTAATTCATTAATTATATTCAGTTATCAATATTTTTGCTGAGAAAGTTAAGACCTAAGATGTTGGTGAGTGTACAAGTAGTGACCCGGCACTCTTCGTGTTTTAGCAGCTGTTGTTGTTTTTTTGCTTATTTGTTCTTCTTTTTCCAACTTTCAGTATCTTTTTGTGTGATATTTTTATATGCAGTCTTTCTTTTTGCACAACTGTTTGCTGCTAAACAGAAACAGAACTGCTAGACCGAACAGTGACAATAAAGACCTATTCTATTCTATTCTATTCTAATTCAGTATAGGAAAACACCTGATTTTCGATGAAAAAGTGCAAAATACAGAAGATAACATCGTTAATGGTCATTAAGAACTCTATTATTCTCTATTTTCAGGAGCCTCAGTAGCAACCTGCTAATGTTGACACTTTAGAATCACAAGTAACTTCACAACTCAGGTTATTACAGGATCCTGGAGTGAGAGAAACAACTTCCAGTGAATGAAGATGGAAAAAAAAACATCAAACAGAAGCAGGCAGACGTTCATCTGGAGAGCAGATGGTGTTGGAACCAGACAATGCTGCAGCTGATACGCAGAGAAGACACTTAATAGCAACCAGAAGTATTGCTAACTGTAAAACTGATCCATAAAACTGCTTCCTGGACACACACACATGCACGCACGCGCACACACACACACACACACACACACACACACACACACACACACACAAACCTGAATCTCTGAATGTTGAATCCATTACTCAGGTTTGGCACATGTAGCTTCTTGCCAACAGTCAAACTCATCCATTCTGCAGTGGGAGAATCTGATAGGTATGAAGTGAGTGAGGCTTTGTTCCCATTAGTGGTGAAGCCTCACTGCCAAAAGTCACAAAGAATGAAAATCAGGTAATCCACTGGGACCTGGCTGCTGTAAGTGTGAATGTGAGCTACAGGCTACACAGGCTGTAACTGTAAACCACATCACTTCACAGTACAGACACATGCCGACAGTGGGAAGGAGCTGAGACGACGAAGGCCTCGGTTTAGGAAAGGAGAGAATCACCTCAGAGGTGGGACTCTAGGCTGAAAACCTGACGAGATTGTCAAGTCAGGGTAAAGGATATTAGTAATTACAGCATTAAAGGGGCAAGGCTCAGAGACGATAAAGACTTGTGACCTGAGGACAGGGTTGGGTTCAGCTGCAGTATGTGCTATGTACCTTCAGGGATTTTCCATGTTGCATCTGTTCTCTACATCTCTTCTCCGAGGAGACACCTACAATTTTTTTTTTAAAACTTCTTTTTATTTAGTTTTCACATATGTAGTCATACAGTGCATTGCAACAAATTGTCTCATGACAGAAGATAGAGTAACATATGTATCAGTCTTAGTGGGGTTAGTAGTCCATGGTTGTTTCAGATCCTAGCCCACAGGGACCAAGTCATTTAGGAACAGTGCAAGTTTCTTCCAAACTGTAATCCATTACAGATTCCTTGTTAGTGTTATTTAGAAGTAATTCCTTACCTTATAGATTACTGTCTCAGAATTGTAATGTGTTACATGACTCCGGTATTACCTTTGAGTTACATGCAGACTTTCGTCATAAATGGCACATGCACAGTAGAACCTCTCCCACCACCAAAGTCAAATAATACAACCCCCCCACCACCCCCCCAATAAAAGCCATATGAGAGCCTTGGGATGCATGCATTTGTTCATGTGGATGGAGAGCTCAGTAAGTAACGCTACGGTCGACGATGTTCAAATCCCAGCAGGAACGCTTGCATTTTTTTCAACATTTTACATGTTCAAACAGGGGGTGCAGTGGTGAGGATGCTGGTAGATAAATCTGCCATTGCTGAAGAATTCTAACTAGTCCTAGAATAGCTTACCTTGTCATTGCCGATCACAGGGATCATGCTAACTAGCTTCTGTAAAGCAGAGTTTGGGTTAGTGATGAGCATACGTCTATGCGGTCAATGGACTGTCTTCTGTCATCTTCACCCATTGGCTGAACACCAGCAGGAAATAGAACTTTCCAGCTGCATTTTTGATTGCTTAAGGTCTTGCTGTTTTATTTTTTGTTTTTCATTTGAGCAATTAAATCATGGGTGAAAAGTGCTTTGTATCTGGTGTGTGCGTGTGTGTGTGTGTGCACACTACACACTAAAAGCTCTCCCTGATAACTCATGAATTCATGAGTTCTAAGCTAAATCATGAAGGTCGACATGTCATTACACAGCCCAACACAACCTCACTTGCTTTCAAATCTGGCCCATAGACCAACTCTACTCTTGTTTTCTTTTTGTTTAATTATTTATGCCTGATGAGTGTCATACCTTGTAATACTTTTGCTTTTATTTGTTTATTTATTTATTTAATCTCAGATTGGGATGCATTACCCGGGAATTTGAAGGGTGGGGGGAGGGATGGGGAGGGTACTGTATTTATGTTAAGTGGAAAATCCAAAAGCATTGTTTTTTCTTGAATGACTGTCACTTTTTTACTTTTTTTTTTTTACCTTGATTCCAATAAAAAGAATGTTAAAAAAAAAAAAAAAGTGCCGTTATTGAACATGTACTAAGTAAAATATGATTGAAAACTGATTAGTAATGCCTTACACTACTGCGTTACAGCAAAAAGTAATCTGTTACTGTAATACATTACTTTTGTAATGCGTGACTCCTAACACTGTTCAGGACTGAGCTAATACATGGTAATACCTTGAGATATATATATATATATATATATATATATATATATATATATATATATATATATATATATATATATACACACACACACATATATATATATATATATATATATATATATATATATATATATATATATATATATATATATATATATATATATATATATATATATATGTATCTCAAACAGAACTAATACAAAAAAACAAAACATCAAGTGGAAATGCAACACAATGTGGGTCCAGTTATTCATAAATACTTTTCAATACGCTTTCAGTTGTAATACTGCAGTAAAGTATTCCATGTTCAACACATCCTAAATTCTATCCCTCCACTGGACAACTGTGGGGACTGCGACTTTAACCAGGAGGCTGTTACTACTTTGTTAGCAAGGGTATTCCTAGCAGTTTTGGCTGTTTTCCTTAAGGTTCTCGGGTACTGTGCCCAATATAGAATGTAACGGTTCCAGTGGTGGATCTATGGAACTTACAATGCTTTTAAAAGACCAAAACAGGCACAAATGCAGAAGCCATTTGGATAATGGTGAGAGAGTTGTATAGATAATAACAGTCAAAGCAGTGACATAAGGATACAGTATTGATCTGTGATGGTACCGACTGAATACATAGATAGAAACAAACAGGTGCCTGACCAGATCACTACACATGCTGCATTTTAGTAAAACTCAAGATAAAGACAACTCATACCTTCACTCTGCACAACATTTAGGTACCCGTCTTCATCAACCTGCAGAAAGCAAGCAAAATAATATCACTAAGCATCAAGATTTCATTGCACACACTGAATCTTCATCCACAGACACTGAAACTCTGTGGTAATATCATAATTGCTGCTGAATTATTCGACCTGTCTGTGCTTTAGGTGTAAGACTTTTAGGTAGAACTTCACTTAATGATGCTTTCACTCACATATCCTCAGGACTTCCTCTCATCTATAGTATATGTAAAAGCCCAAATTCCGGAAAAGTTGGAGTGTTGTGTAAAATGTAAATAAAAACAGAATGCAAAAAATTCCAAATCTCATAAACCCATATGTTATTCATAATAAAATAGAGCTGAAATTATTAATTCATTAATTGACTCAAATGGAAATTATTGGATTATAGTTTTCCTGAATCAAAGGTTTGTTTCCTCAACTTTGCTGTCGACAAACATTGGTTCCAGTGTTGTTTCACATGGATGCCAGGATCAACACAAACAACATGGAGTGTAGGTCAGAAGAGACAAGGACAAAAAGGCAGAAAATGTCTATATGTTCACTTTACTTCACTGGAACCATCACTTACTCCTTTAAACTTTTAAGCTTTCACACAAACATTACAAATATTTGTCTTTATTTGTTTCAGTTGTATGTTAGTTCCATGTTCAGTTGTTAGTCAGTTGGATCCAAATGTGTTGAAGACTACAGTGCACATATTGTTTATAGATGTCACTGGACTTGTTTGTTGTTGTTTATATCTAGAGATATTTTTGTATATACTTTTATCCTGTTGTTATTGTTGTTATTTCTGTATAGATATTTTTTAAAAAATATCCTTCTACTTTTATACTTTTTGTGGTTGTTGTTTCAGCTGGTTCTGGAATAAAGGACAAGTTGTGTCATTTTCAAACATGTCTTTTTAATCTTTTCTTACAATTTTTTCACCTTTTCAAATAATTATTTAATCTAATGGAATAAAAGAAAAATAATCAGCAGATTAATCATTTACAAAAATAATCGATAGTTGCAGCTCTACATTAGAATACCCATCCATCCATCCATTCATCCATTATCTTCCGCTTTATCTGGGGCCGGGTCGCGGGGGTAACAGTCCAAGCAGGGACGCCCAGACCTCCCTCTCCCCAGACACCTCGTCCAGCATTAGAATACGGAAAACATAAAATGTTTAAACTGTAAGAATTTACCATCTTAAGTTAAAAACGGGGTTAGTTTGAATGTGATGGCAGCAATATGTCTTGTCATGTGTCTTTTAATGATGCAATGCATTAAACCAAGCACGACAAAGGTGTGACAGAAGTCCCTGCATGGTCTCAGGAGTACACAGCTTGCTGTTCTGTCCAAAAATGCAGGTTAAGGCTCTGTCATCCAAAGAAGAATCCAAATGTGAACATGATCCAGTAACAACAGCGTCTTCTTTGGGCCGAAACTCATTTAACCCTTAAAGACCCACAACTACTTTTGATACAACTTCCAAATGTTTTTTGGTCTTTCCCAAGTGATCTATTACAATTTATTGTAATATTATACAAATTTTTCAGTGAAAATCATGTATTTTCCAAAATGTAATTTACTAATCATGTAGATTGTAAATTCAAAACTTATCATATCAAATCAGAGAAAAATAGGAAAAAATGACTTTTTCAACAAAACATATCATTACCTGGACATAAAACTGTGTCTCCATCCACTGTCATTTGTCAAACTACATGGGTTTTACATGGGTAGGTCACTACATGGGTGACCTGATCATTAGAACAGGTCTATTAAATACATCCATGGACTGATCCCACGGAGCCTCCTGATCCTCCAGCTAATCAGACTCACTCTTGCATTATCCAGTGTGCACAAGAACAGTAAAATCTCCATGTATCATGGAGTAACTTCATAAATACATAATGTGACGTGATATGATATTCAACTTTATTCACTGAACTTGACATAATACACTGTGCCGTCAGAAGCCTAACTTCATCTATATGTCTAGAGGCACAGGATGATCATCAGTATTCACCAACTGGTGTCATTAAAAACCACTTCCATGCAAGAAACATGTCGTATATAAACTATGAATAGTATAGAACTGGATTTCACTGGGTCTGGTATTCTCCTCATTCTCCACACACTGTCGCTTCACATTTTACATTTTAACATCAGAATCTTAAATGCTTTAAAAAGATCATTTTTAACATTATAGTGTAATATTTTGGGGATACACCAACATGTAAACAGGAAATCAATATCGCAATTTTTATATCAGACAGTATCAGTATTGGTATATAAAATGTCTTTTCACCAATGCCAGAGGAAGCTATTAATCTGTCAAGTTATACTTCAGTACTTTTTTTTTCATAACTGTACATATTTGAATCTGTGTTGATTCAAAGATTTTTTTATATTCATTTAATGACAATGTCTTTGTTAAGACAGTAAATGTAAGAAAACATAAAAAAAGAAACACAAAAAACAGGCATCATTTTTCAGGCAAAACGTCATTTTAAATATTGGTATCAATATCAGCCAGTATTTTTGCAATGGATGCATCCTGTAATATTGCATGTTAAAACAACAAAAATAGTGTTTTAAAACAACAGAAAAAGTTTGCTGTTATGATATGATCTATAAGGATTAACTTTCATGTGCTGATAGATAAATTAGCCCACAGTCACCAGGGCCTAAAGACCCGTGTTTATTTTCTGTTACAGAATTCATTTAGATATTTGTTCAATTTAATGACTCATTTTAGATGTATCCATGTATTTTAGATGTTTAACCCATAACGACCCAAACAGCCTCAGTGACCAAACCCATCTACCCATCTAAACTGTTTAATAACTGCTGATCCATTAATCCTGTCAATCCTTGGAAATAATTGGTGTAAAATACAGTTATTCATCTTTTCATGGTCATCAGATATGACCCATTTGGACATTCAGAGGCTTTGTAGTGAACATGGAAACACTGTCATCTTCAACACTGATTCACCAGTAAAACCCAAGGAGTTTGATAAATGACAGCAAATGGAGACACTTGTTTTTATATTCAGTTATTGATATCTTTGCTGAAAAAGTAACTTTTTCTTCAGTTTTCTCTGTTTCTGATACAATAACCTTTGAATTTACACTGAGCTTTAATGAACATCTACATGATCAGTGAATTAAATATAGAAAAATACCAGACACTGATTTTCACTGAAAAGAATGCAAAAGACAGTGGATAATGTAATAATAAATGATGATAAATCACTTAAAAAAGGTTAAATCTACAGAAAAATTAATTTGTGAAAAATAACAAAAGTTGCACTGGGTCTTTATGGGTTAAAATGTAATATCTCATGAACGGTTTAACAGATTGGCTTCAAATTTCTCTTGGACTTGAGGATGAACTGAAAAGATTTTGGTGACTGGTCCAATGAAAATGATACTTCCACAATGCCATGAGGCGTAATCTGCTGCTTTTCATTTGACCCTTTATGGTTTTGTGGTCTACTTTTGTTGGATTTGGGTAAACAGGGTGTGACATAGTCCATCTGAAACACTTGTTCTGGGCTTGCCAGTTCTACTTTCATACTTATCTGTAGCACCACGGGCTGAGACTTTGACCTGCTGATAATAGAGCAAATAAGCAAATGACACAATAAATGAACCCATGGAATAATTTCATATATTCAGCACAGTTGTTGTGGAAAAGGGGGTTTCTGCTGCATACCAACTGCAGAATACGAAAATACATGAAATTGTTTCATGCTGTTTTGGAAAACTGAAAACACCTTTTCAAGCTTCTCTGTCCACGCAGAGCAGAAGAATTAAATCTGAATCTGATCAGCAGTCGGTAAATACAGCTGTCAGTCATTTCAGTCCATACCTGCCTGAAAATCCCTGGTATTAGCCATAGCCCTTGGGAGTCTGAGTATGTTTTGGGCATTTTTACTTTTGATTTTAGCTTCATAATTCCCATAAAAATACTGCTGACCTTGCCTTGTTTGTGACTATGAAATGTTGCATTAACACACTGAACCTAAAATCACACATCCATGGCCCAATGACACTTTTCCACCAAACGCAGTTTCATATTTTTTTTCATTCAACCTCTTCCCTTGGAAGCCTGTTTTTACCATCTCTTCCTGCAGCAAATGTGAAAACAATATTGCAAAAAAAAATTATGTTTTTATTGTGTATCATAAATCTGGTTTTACTTTGCTTTCTAACCCTATTGACTTCACAGTTTTACCTTAACACCTGCACTTCCACATAAGTGGAAGGGGTAAGGGGTAATCTTCTTCAGAATGTGCATTTTCTGCAGTTTGAAAACACAGGAATGGAGTAGATGCAGAAGTCTCATATCCACTCAAATCACTTGAATTACGATATGATGAAAGGGAGTTATGGTCCAATGACATTAACAAGCTACCGAGCACTACAGCTTAAGTTTTAGTAGACTATTAATGACTCAAAAAAACCATTTGTTAGCATTTACAGTGAAGTTTTAATGACTATTACACATGAACACCTAGTTCAACGACGCCTTGACATATTTAACCTAAACTGACTGTTAGTTCTTATAACTGCAGTAACAAATGTTAAGTCAGTGCAGCATAAAGCTTTATATTTTTATTCTTGTCTGGTGTGTATATTTGGAACTTATTTTAAGATGACTGACTAGGGCTGCAACAACTAGTCAACAAGCTGACAAATGGTCAACGGTAAAATTAGTCACCAACTATTTTATTCATCGGCAGGTTATTAGTGACGTCATGCACTTTTGTTTGACCAAAAATGTTTATTTTATTGCTGACTGCAGCTCAAGTATTTAGTTGTTTGGTTAAGAAACTTTGTTAAGCGCTGTAATTGTTATGCACAAAATGCATTTTTGTTTAAGAGAAAAAGTATTTTATTGCTGCTGCAATATTTGTTGAATATTCAATTGAATATTTGTTTGACAATCTTTGTCAAGCATTATAATTGAAAGCATTGGCATGTTTATCAAACGAACAAACAAACAATCAAACAAACAAATAAAGAAATAGCTGTCTTGACAATCTAAAGATATAGGTTTGCCTTATTAAAGTATGGGAAGCCATCATGAAGTTTGTTTGAAAATGTTTGATATCAGAGGTTTTGCAAACAGCTAAACGGATGAGATTTACTCTTCTGGTTCTGACACTGAGTATCTAACAATTCAAAACAATACCAGGATTTTACCTACACACCAAAGGTAGAGACTCATATTCCCGTGATGTCAGGAAAAAAAAAGTCAGTATCACAGTCAAACATGAAATGCTTCTTTTCTAAATAAAGCCAGAATATATTTGTTTTACAGACAGTGTTGGGAATAACAGCGTTAAAAATTGTGGCGTTACTATTGTTTTCCAGTAACGGGTAATCTAATGAACTACTATTTGAAACGTTACAACACCATTACCGTTACAGGCAGTGAAATGTGGCGCGTTACAATGCACTGATATCTAACAGCTGTTATCTGTCCTGACTCGCTCAGCCAGGCACGAGAGGTGTGATGTTCGTGGACGAGTCGAGCCTTTTGAACAGCTCTTTTCAGTGAACGATAAGAACCGATTCGTTGCAAGCTGTTCTTATATTCAAATTGCCCACACTGCCTTCATGCTTCACCTGTGTGCCCCACGAGCCTGAGTTGTCCACGCTGCCTTCACCTGAATGACCAATGACATGTGCGAGTTTGAGCAGCACACCCCATTCACTTGAACACAGCTATGTGCGCAGCTAATTTAGGGGAGGAGTTATTAATGAGTTCAACTGACTGGACTGAAGACATTTACCGCTGTGTCCAGGAGGAGCGACTGAAAAAAGTGGAGATGTGGGATTAACTGGAGGAGCATCTTCTTCCTATAAATGCAGATATGCACTTATGTGGTGGAAAAGCCAGGCCCTGGTGGACCCCAGCCTCACCACAGTTATGGTATGAGGTACCTGTCTGCTGTTCTACTCTGTGCAACTGACCCGTGAAACATGCTCAAAAATCAGTTTCCTTTTACATATTTGAAGGTTTTTCAAAAAAAGTAACGCAATAATTACTTTCCCTGCTAACTAATTACATTTATTAAGGAGTAATTCCGTTACAAATTCAATTACTAGTAACTATAACTAATTACATTTTAAAAGTAATTTGCCCAACACTGCTTACAGATAATTTAATGAGAACCTACACCTTATAATGTGAATACCTGTTGTAAAAATATGAAGCTTGACATTTGATGAAACGTTGCATGGATGTATATAGCTCACACATCGTTTGATTAAGTTCTATAGAATTCATGGTTTTGCCAACAACTTGTTGTTAACCCATAAAGATCCAAACATCCATCTGGGACCAAAAGCATCTACTCTAAAATGTTTAATACCTGTTGATCCTATCAATACATGTAAATAGTTGGTGTCAAATGCAGTTTGTCATTTTTTCATGGTCATCAGATATGACCCATTTGGACGTTCAGAGGCTCCGTAATGAACGTGGAAACACTGTCATCTTCTACAACACTGATTCACCAGTAAAACCCATGGAGTTTGATAAATGACAGTGGATGGACACACTTAGTATACGCTACATTTTGTTGAAAAAGTCACTTTTTCCTAATTTTTCTCTGATTTGATCTAATAACCTTTGAATTTACTCTGAGCATTTATGAACATTTACATGGTCAGTAAGTAAAACATAGGAAAATACATAATTTTCACTAAAAAATGCGAAATGCAGAAAATAGTCTATATTATAAAAGCCAGGTGCCTCTGTGTGCGTGTGTCTGGGGATTCACACAAAATCAGGAAAGAGTTGAGTGCTGCAGTTTGGCATACATATGTATTTTTGGGTCAAGGAAGACAGTAGCGAAAACAGCAAGTTGATAAGACCCATATTTTGGGAGATATTAGTAATTTTGTTATACAAGCCTTACAATCACATTGCTATGGCCAGAATGTTTTGGCAGTGACTGCATGCACAAATACACAACAGCCTAAAAACTACCACATCTAGAACCCATGGATCCCCACAGGTCAGTACTCCAGTATTATAATATATAGTGACAAATCACTTGGGAAAGACAAAACTACATCATTTAGAAGTTGTGACAAGAAATAATCGTGGATCTCTGAGGGTTATGGACACTGATAGGGACCCTGGTCAGTAATGTCACATGACAGTTACCACATGCCTCTAGACCAGGGGTGGCCAACCCTGGTCCTGGAGAGCCACTATCCTACATGTTTTAGATGTATCCTTCTTCCAACACACCTGATTCAAATGATAAGCCTATCATCAAGTCCTGCAGAAACCTGATAATGACCGTCAGGTGTGCTGGAGGAGGGATACATCTAAAACATGCAGGATAGTGGCTCTCCAGGACCAGGGTTGGCCACCCCATGCCTCTAGACTATGTATGAAGCTAGTCCTCTGATTCAGCAAATAACACTTGACATGATACCAATGTAAACATCTGGACCACAGTACATGGTTTTATACTCTTCTGATGAATGATGCCTGAGCCCAGTCAGCTGGAGGAGAAGGCTCCATGGGTTCGGACAGTGGAGCGATTAATGGACTTGAATCAATTAAAAAAAAAAATTTAATTAAAATTTTCCTAAATCAAACTTCTGTTTTCTTAATTTCACTGCTGATCAACACTGGTTCCACTATTGTGTTTCACATGGATATTTATTGTGATGCACATGACACCAGGATCAACACACAGCTGTATGTTAGTTCCATGTTCAGTTGTTAGTCAGTTGGATCCAAATGTGTTGAAGACTGCAGTGCACATATTGTTTGTTGACGTCATTTGACTTAGTTGTTGTTTATATCTATAGATATTTTTATATATACTTTTATATTGTTGTTAGTGTTGTTATTTCTACATAGATATTTTGTATATATCCTTTTACATTTATACTTTTTGTGGTTGTTCTTTCAGATGGTTCTGGAATAAAGGACAGATTGTCATTTTCAGACATGTCTGTTTCACACTTTTACTATTTGTTTCTTTGTTTGTTTTGTTTGTTTTTCTTAGCCTATTCAAACAATCACTTAATCCAATTTAATTTCTTAAAATACTTTAAAGATTAATCAATTACAAGAAAAATCAATAACTGCAGCTCTAGTCCTATTATGTCACTGAGTCTGATTTTAAAAAAAATAAATAAATAAATAAAAAAAAGACCAAATAATGAACAAAATATGAACAAAAGGAACTCTTTCATCCCCCTGGCCATCAGACTCTACAACTCATCACTGAGTGGTCGGGGGGGGGGGGTCTTGGTCTCAGTCTCAGACATGACCACATCAGGACTGATACGAAGAGACTTTAAAATATCCAAGCACCTTATGTAGTTGGACTACATCTACTTTTCAAACCACTATAGATCACTTAAATAACTGTTATACTTAAATCATTGATTCACTTTATATTACTGCCCTGAAATGTGTAAATACAACCAGAAGTCTTTATTTTACAGTACTGTACAGGAAGCTCTTTTAGAGATAGTTCTTTAGTTATTTAGCAGGTGTCTTTTAGAGTATATATACTAACCTTAATGTCAACCTGGCTAACCCACTGTTGTGTTGTGTTTTGGTCTGTCTGTTTTTTGTCGTCTTGTGCTGTATGTAAAGCTGCTGAATACTTGAATTTCCCTCGGGATTAATAAAGTATCTATCTATCTATCTATCTATCTATCTATCTATCTATCTATCTATCTATCTATCTATCTATCTATCTATCTATCTATCTATCTATCTATCTATCTATCTATCTATCCAAAATATAGAATAAAATGAACAAAAATTAATATAACAAATACAATGATTTGTGAACAAATTAATAATTTAAACACAGACTTTTTCTCTCTTTTTTTCAACTTTCCATGAAACTGGAAGAACATAAGCGCAGAAATCAGAGCCTAGTGTGTTTCTATGCCATGTTAAAGCCTAAATGCCAAACCGTACACATCCACTTCATATGGGCTGAGTGTGTATCTGTTACCTCCGCAGACACACACAGGACCAGGACGAGACAGCAGCAGCAGGAGACGAACCCGGACACGGTTTTCCTCCGCTCCATTCTGCTGACAGAACCATCTCCGTGTCCGTGGCTCCAGATGAAGCTCCGGCGGCCCCGGCTCTGCCTCTGACAACACTTTCAATCACACAATGATCAGACACCGAGCGCAAACGCAGCCGCTGTTGTTGGTCTGCGGACTCAACTCCAGACACGCAACCCGCTCCGGCGCGCTCCAGAGCTAAAAATGACGCGCTGTTGGCGAGGAAAGAACATACCGAGATATCTGCCTCTCCAACAGGGCAGAGGCGTCGCTCCTACTATTACTAAACAGTTTCCTAGTCAAACCAGAGACGTGAACGCGTCACACTTATCCACAGTGTTGTAGTAGACCTGACGTAAGTAATTCATCTGTACACTGACTGTGTGTCAGTATATCTTCAAGTTCCAGAGATAAGGCGAAAACAGGCATGCGAGAGCAGTGCAGAAAAGCCCTGAGGTCCCTGAAGACCACACGATGAGCGGCGCAGCAGAGGCTTTGGAGCTGCGTCAGTGAACGCGTCTTCGCCTTTTACGCACTCAAATACATTCACATTTCCTGAATCTTCTCATTCTCTTGGCCACTGTAGACGCTTGAGCATTTAAATGGCTTCATTGTTCTTCTTGGGAATATAGTTTCTCAAACATTAATATCCTATAAAAAAGGTTAACCCTTCCATGCATTCATTACTGCAGTGGACAGTTACTCAGTCTTTAATTAAAACTACATTGTTTGCAGTAATGAATCAAACTCATAATTGTTGTGCGTTTTCTTATATCTGTTATGTTCACTTGACTGTAAATGCTGCTGAGACGCTTGAATCTTCCCACTGTGGGATGAATTAAGTCTTATTGTGATATATTGCAATATGGATGGAAAACACAGTTACAACAAATTATTTAGTTACCTAGGGAATAGTTTATTCACAATTTAATCCTTATGGGGTTTTGTTTGTTTGTTTATTTGTTTTTGTTTCATTTGCCACAGTGGTCAGTTCTGTTTTTCACTGAAATGGTAGATGTTCCTAAAGCAGCAATATGTTTCATGGATGCATTTATGCTTAAAAAATTAATACCACTACATGTTAAACTGCTGATGCATGGAATCTAATATAATGAATAGTGGGGTATTATACTAAAGAAATAAGATATTATTAAAATCCAATTGGATGTGTTTTATGTCAAAAATAAAGACAATCACCTGCTCACATCAGTTTTTTATTTCATTATGTAAGTCGTTGTTTGTCCTAAACTGCTTCTTTTTCTTAGGTGTCTTGCTGCTTGAACGTGGGGAAAGGATGTATTTAACAAATCAGCTTAAGATAACATTAGCCCAAGTACATTTAATTGTGCATTTCTTATGTGGATTTGTCTTACCAGTCATTTCTTGCATTGCTGATGGATGGAATGGAATTTATGTTCAGCAAAATAGAACATACAGAACACTGGACACATCCACAATTTGTTCATTTGTTTAGTAAAGCATAGTCTTTCATCAAAGTTAAGAGAAATTAATTAATTAACAATAATCTTAAAAACTGTAAATACTATGACATGAATAAAAATCTGCCATTTCACTGTTGAATAATTCACCTCTGTCTGATGTTTAATCTCTGGTCATAAACCCAGAGTCACTTTGCAATTAAATGTCATTCTTCTGCGCCTTCACCATACTGAGCATTGCAGTTTATTTTGCACTTCACAGTTTATTTTTGTACCTTACGCTTTAAGTTTCCATTTTTTTTTTTTTTTTTTTTTTACCCAGGTCTGTTTTTATATTTCTAATTTATTAGGTATAGTGTGTTTGGTCTTGTGTTCTATTTGTTATTGTTGTTGTTTTTTTTACTGCGTCATGCTGCTGCTGCTATAACTCTAAACTGTACACACACACACACACACACACACACACACACACATACATAAAACTAAATATACTTATTAACCCTTTATTGGGCAAGTGATTATTTTTGGTAATTTCTGCACACATTCACATTACAAGACAGTGACAGCATCAGTTCCAGTGAGGACAGTGAGTCAGCAGTCACAGGTCCAATGTGGTCTACAGGGTCTGTAAGGTCCACCTGTGCTTGAACAGTGAGTGGACCTGCTTTGTTAGGCACCATGAAGTAATGGTACTAATGTAAGGAATGATGTTCAAAGGGATAATGTGTATGTTGGCAGGTGTCTGGATCAGCACTTATGTTGGTCCAGTGTTCTAAAAGTGATGGTCTGATGTTCTGAAATACATGTTCCTTTCACATTACATGTGTTTTTCTTGCATTTTTTAATGTATACTTCTTGGTTGTTTTTTTTTTTTTCTGCCAATATGGTAACGTCATTGATCTTGATTTTCTACATGACAATAAAAAAAATTGAAAAATTTCACAAAAGTAATAAAGTGTTGTTAGGTCCTCTAATAACACACTAAGGTTGAGATTTTGAATTTCAGAGTATTTCAATTAATGCCCTATAAAGGGTTAAAACACAATTGGAACAAGCAAGGTAAAAGTAAAGTAAAAGAAACATACATGAATAAGTGTGCAAAAATTGTTGTTCTTTGGACAGACGTGTTATGAATCAACACCTGTCAATAAAAACAGTGTGAAGCAGCTGAAACCTCAGTAGACACCCACATCCTGTCACTATCACAACGACCACAGACGGCAGCAGATCAGATGAGGATAAGCAGGGCAAGGCAACACCAAAGGCCTGATTTCATTGAGCCACTTTATCAGGCCCGGATTGTTCTTCTTGGCAACTGTTCACAACTTCACAGAAGATGATAAGCTTCATCTTGATACTATCATCAAACCTCTGTGACCACTTGGGACAGAAGGATTCAGATCAGCTTTACTTTCACACAGATGACATTTTCACTTATTCACAGGGGACCCATGGAAAAAGAAAACAGAAATATGGTTTTCACCGTGGTCACTGGGTGTGTTTGTGTTTGGTTAATGATTTTTCAAAGAGTTGATAGAAAGTAAACTCATATTCTCCTGATACTCAAGTTTAAAACCAAGAGAGGAATTTCATAATATCAGTAGTGGACGAATATTTAATGTGCACAATCCACAACACTTTGATGCCTTTTCTATCAACATATAAATAGTGAAGTACTGTTGTGGCCAAATGTCAGATGTGTACCACCCATGTTTTTCATTTAACAAATTTGACCAGGGAAAGTGCTCATTAATCTACAAGATAAATTTTCAGATGGACAGATGTTGAAAAACACAGAATAAAAGAATCAAGATCATAAACAATATTGGAGCAAGATGCAAAAGTAATGCAAAAGTACAGTCATGGACAAAGGCTTTGGGAATGATGTTTTGTTTAGTCAAAATTTGCTCCATTTTTTTTTCTCATGTGTTTCTGAGGTACACTAAAGAACGATTAGACGCTTTAGAGGTTTCAAAGATGATTATTGACATATCAATCACATTTAAGGAAAGAATGCATTTGTGTCATAACTGTAGTTTGGTTCCTCTAAAATGGATCAGTCATCATCTAGCCAATTTCAGAAACAATTTAGGGCAGTAAACCCATTCTTACAACTACAGTAAACAGGCTACAACATACTACTGAATGTCAGCATTTTCTTTTTCATTCCAAAACAGCATTTGTTAAAGATGAACTAAAAGTCACAGTGTTATAGTTCTAGAGGTCTCAGTTTCATCTCAAAACCTCTACATTGTTCACCCTTAAGACATTATTTACTACACGCAGTAGCCACTAACATTATGTTAAAGGTGCCGTATGTAGGATTATGGCCAAAAATGGTACTGCAATCATATTTAAAATACTGTAGAGTGTGGTATCCTCTCCGTTTTCCCCCAGGCTAGGAGTTGCCAGATCCAGCATGAGCGTTTACTACCAGTGTTTCCACTAATCCTTGCCACCACACCATAAATTTCATACAAAAAAATCATGACTGGACGTATTACACATAAGTATAATATATAATGGGCCAGGACAAACCTCCTGCCCACTCAAATGAAAGTTTGTGAAGATTCAGGAGATAGGGAAAAGGTAAATGAGCCCTAAGTTTCACTTTTACTTCCGCGAAGTACAAGCGGCACAGATCACTACTGTACCCCCCCCTCCAACACACACACACACACACACACACACACACACACACACATAGTTTTATAAGAAACTGGCTGACCCCAGACTCCGGACACCCCCCCCCCCCTCCCTTTCAGATTAAACACCGCTACTTGAAGAGGTCACTTCCACAGAAAACACTGTACTACAAGGAGGTACTATGGCAAGAGACAAGTCCTACACCGGTACCCGGTCTCTTCACCAGTCCCGGACCGGCAGTCTCTTCACCAGGGCCAGGAGCAGAGACTGCAGCCCGGCCCCGGGAGAAGACACCAGCGGTCTGGGACTGGGTGAAGAGGCCACAGCCCCGGCTCTCAGTGGTTCTTACCGGTGGTCAGACTAAGGGAGAGCCGGCGTCAGCCTTCAAATTCTTCTCTGCTTTCATCCATCTCCATGTTTCAAAATCATTTCCTATACATATCCTTGTTTTATTTCTCACTTTGTCACAATGTATTTGGGAATAATAAGAGGCCTTTTTAGGTTTAGTAGCATAAGACATTTGTGATCAGAAATGTTCTAGCTGCAGCTCAGTGGGAATTGGCAACCTGGATGCTGAAAGGCTACTGACTGTGACTGGCAGACAGGTGATAGGCGGAGCATCAGACCAAAACACACAATGACAACATAAACATCATTTGGGGGCTGACGCTGAGCTTTTCAAATGCAAATATTCTGGCTGGACTACTACTGTCAGTGATAACAGTATTTGAAATGAACATGATTCCTTAATGTCTGATGACAGTCAGGGCCATTTTATAGCTATTTAGAACATAATTCTTACATACTGCACCTTTAATGATTCTGGTCATTCCCAATTTCAACATATAAGATGTCATCACACCAATGGAAGTGGGCGGTGTTTGCCTTTTTTTTTTATTAAGGCTTATTTCATTTGTCCAATTGAGTTTGCACTTGTTCAATGATGGTTTGATGAGGACTTCGAAGTCTTTAAAATAGTTAGTTACCCTTTCTTTTTTAAATATATTTAAAATTGATATTACTTTGTTTCCACAGCACAAAAGGAGGGTAAATAAAGACAAAACAAAACAACATAAAATAACATGGTTATTGGCCAAAATATCATTGCAAATGCCAGCACCAGAATCCAGATCCAGAATTTCATATGTGCTTCCCTAATTGAAATGAAGTTCCAAATTTGCATAAAAAGTTTGAAAACTAATAGCAACTTATGCCAAATTATTTCACATGGTCTGGACTTTTAGTTTTGTGCTTGATGAAAATTTTATAATGATTTATTATAATACTATTGAACAATAAAACTAATGTAGTTTGACAAATGACAGTGGCTGTAGAGCCTTGTTTTTATGAAGAATTAATGATATATTTGGCTGAAAATGTCACATTTTCTTACATTTTTTGTATTTTGGTTTAATAATCTTTGAATGAACTCTTAGCTTTAACCCTTAAAGACCCACAACTATTTTTGCCACAACTTTCAAATGATTTTTTGGCTTTCCCAAGTGATTTATCAAAATTTATTATTATTTATTATTATCTTCAGCATTTTGCATTTTTACATCAAAATCATGTAACTTCCAATATGTAACTTACTGATCATGTAGATGTTCATAAAAGCTTAGAGTAAATTCAAAGATTATTAGATCAAATCAGAAAAAAATGAGAGAAAAGTGACTTTTTCAACAAAATATATCATTAACTGGACATAAAACTAGCATCTCCATCCACTGTCAATAATCAAACTCCATGTGTTTAACTGATGAATCAATGTTGTAGATGATGACGGTATTTTCACATTCACTACGGAGCCTCTGAACATTCAAATGGGTCATATCTGATGACCATGAAAAGATGACAAACTATAGTTAGCACTAATTATTTACATGTATTGATAGGATTAGTGGATCAGCAGTTATTAAACATTTTAGATCAGTAGATACTTTTCGCCCCAAGTGGGTGTTTGGGTCATTTATGGGTTAAACATATCAACCAGTAGATTATTCCAACAGGGGAATATTGTCTTAGTTTGACATACTGTAGAAGAAGTCAAGTGTTGCCTGCAGACTGTAGTGATCTACCAATGAGTGAGTGATTGCTCCAGGCTGTAGAGCAGTTTCCTCTTTAGTCTAGACATTTGGAAGGAAGTGATAAGCAGGGTGGGGAGACAGTTGTGTTTAATGATGCTGTGACAAACACAGAGACAGCAAAAATACCACATTCTCACAATAGTGTGCCCAGAAGTCCTTCCTGTCCTTTAGACAAAACATGAAAGACATTCCAAACTTAACACATTAAGACAAGATAATGTCAGTAGTTTTACTTGAAATGAACTGATTTCATAAGGGAAAATAAGAAGACAGAAGAAGTGTGGAAAGATTTAAAAGAGTTACACAGGAGTTAAGTGTACCTATACTGGTCATGCTTATGACATTAATTGTGCTTTGTTTATTACTTATAAGCAAGAGAGGCACGATTTCAGTTAAAAAAAAATCGCCATAAATTTCACCACTCTGGACCTTTTTATTACATGAGTTAAACATGTGGGCAGAACCTATGGGAGCAGCCATTGCCTGCTGTAAGTGATGTACCTGTTGTTGATTCCAGGTAATGGAGTATGAGTAAACAAGTAGCAGCATATTAATAATATATGTATATAAATGTAATTTCTTCCCTGCTACTTTTCTTATACTTGTATGGAATAACTGTAATATGATATTAGCTCTGTGAATGCACCTTTAACACTGATTTATTCTCTAGATATTCCATACCAACTAATCCTAAAGAGCTTCTTAAACAGTCACTATTTTGTGGTAGAACATATGGACATATGTCTTTTGGCTCCAGACAGTCATTTTTTTTTTTTTTTTCTATTTCTGTCCTAAAATGGCTCTTAAGCTCGTAAAGGTTGCTGACTCATGCTTTAGACATACCGCTGAGTGCTGAAAATGGACACTAAAGGTTCAGGACCAATCAGCAAAATGTGACAACTTGGAAGCGAGGGAGTAGGTTTGATTTTGACATTGGTGGGGACACAAAAGTGCTCCAAGGCAGCACTCCGGAAAGTTGATATTTTTTTGCATTTGGAATCATAATTTCACGTCATGTCGAGCTGATCAAACAAGCAAACAATCATAGTCCGAAAAAAATTCAGTACTTGATATGTTTAGAATGCATATCTGAATATCTAAAGACAATACAAGAATTTAATGCATTCTGCAATGTTGTTCTCATGACTAACATATCCATTATTATTTAACCTCACCCGTGAATTTCCAGCCTCTCCTCCTCTACCTCTCTACTGTCTGTCACCTGACATAAAAAAGTTGATGCATGACATATGAACAGATTAGGGATACAGTGATCATAGAGTTTGATGGTACAGTTATTGCCTGAGCAAAAAAGGCTTTTACTGTCAATTATTACATATACTGTATTCCCCAAAAATATGGATAAAATCACATCTAGAATCACATTTAGGATCTGAGGTTTTATTGTATTTTCCCCACAAATGTTCTTTATGTGTGTTTTTTTAAACAGTTGCTCTTCCATAGAAATGCATTAAAATAATAAGTAAAGTAACCTTTAAAAAGTTTATCTCTTTGGCATTTAAATAGTGTCTTTTATTCAGTATCTGTGTTAAGCCTCTACAGTTCTATACCCTTGAAGTAACTTACACTTTGACTCCTATAGAAGTGTCTTCTGTCCAGTTTTCTTTTCTTTGACATCCTTTACATCCTAATTACTGAGCACACATGCACAGGCGCGTGCGTGCACGCAAATAGACACATGTACAAATGTACATGTAAATGACACCACTGATATTCAAATCCATCTAGCTAACGTGACCCAGGCAGAACAAATGCCAAACATATTCACAACTTACGTTAGCGGTCCAACTAGCAGGTTCCTTTTACAAGGAGATGGGGTGAAAGGGGGGGCGGCCAATCACATGCACGTTAGTAAAACCAAAGAGCCAATCGGAGAGCGACATTTACGTTAGAGGTGGGACTTCTAGCAGAGACCGACTGTTAACGCTTTGTGTGCCATAATCATTGACTAAACACTACGGACAGCGGTTGTATTGATAGGGACTAAACAGGAGTGGCTGGATATTGGTGGGGACGTGTCCCTAGCGTCCCTACGCAATTCTACGCTCCTGCTTAGAAGTAAGAATATTCGTGGAGATGAAAGTACGAAGGTGAGTCAAAAAAACAAATGTAATAAAAACTTAATTTTATTTATTTAGCAGACCTCTCTGACTTGAATTTCCCAGGTCCAGCTGCTCCTTTTGGATGCCACTAATTTGATTGAGTTTTGCTCTCTGGGTCAAACTGGTACATTCCAATTTCATCCCCAATGACACAGCGCTCATCTGAGGAGTTTTTGACTCTCCCTCGAAGAGTTGGAAACTATAAAGGAGCGAAACTTGCCAGGCTGATACTACTAACTATAAACTGACAAACACATCACATTTGGTTAGATGTATTTTCTTTTGCTTAGTTACATGTTTGCAGAAACAACTGGTAGCATCTTTAATGGACAGGAATGACACAAATGAATTCCTTCCTAAAATGTGACTGATTTGTCAAAAACAGTCTTTAAAACCTATTTAAAGCTGCATTTTGCACTGGTATTGTTTATGATCCTGATGCATTTTTTCTCCTATGTAAAGGATGTTTTCAACATTCGGCCAAAAGAAAATTCACCTTATAGATTAATGAGCACTTTCCCCTCTCAAATCAGTTAAATGAAAAATATGGCTGCTACACATCCGACTATAATTCATGTCTTCTCAGTGCCAGGATTCCCATTAAGGTCATCTACAGCTGTTGGGAAATTAAATGAAAAGATGTGTGTTCACAAAGAGATTTTTGGTGTAAAACAGCATGGGACACAAACCACACCTACAGACAAATAGATTTTAGGATTTGGACAACGTAATATAATGACTCACATAAATATACACACCACTTTTAATTGACGTGTCATCTGTATGCATTATAAGCTTTCAGCGTATATGTTCACATCGTTATTAGCCCCCTGTCCAACCTGAATCGATGCGTCGAACACTGTGGACCGAGGGTTAGGGTTAAGGTTAACAGTTAGGGTTATGTGAACCAGAGATTTTGGCATGAATTGACATGCAACCAAATGGAGTTGAATAACACGTGAAAGGTAAAAAATGCATACATATAGCATGCCAAATGCCATAAGACCTGGTGTGACATACAATGCTATTTCATGAGATCAGTGAAGAACAACTGGATTGCAACACTGTATTGTATAATTGTGTTATAACTGTATTAATAATAAACAAATACCAAGCAACTTCATTAACCATTTCTCAGACCAAAGCCACTACCATCCATCAGTATGCATCCATATCTGTTCAAACTCAAATAAGTGATGCACATTTAAGCTAAAAGCAATGTTCTATGGTGAAATGGAAGACATTTTATTGTTATAATTCCCCTGAATAATTTCTAGTGTGAAACATGCTTCCTGTAATTACAGACTGCTTTTAAAAATGTTTTGTTGTTTTTTAAATGTAGGAAAGCATGGGGCTACCTGGTTGATCCTGCCAGTAGCATATGCTTGTCTCAAAGATTAAGCCATGCAAGTCTAAGTACACATGGCCGGTACAGTGAAACTGCAAATGGCTCATTAAATCAGTTATTGAACCTCAGTTTCTACCCCACTGCAGTTAATGCTGCTAAAAGATAGTGCAATAGAATGTGATTGTGTCTGTGTGTTTTTACTTCTTAATCTATTTATTATGTGAGTGTGATTGTGTCTGTGTTTTTTTTTCTTTTTTTTTTATATGTCAGATGAATGTACCTTTTAGGTTGGCACTTTTTAATTTCGTTGTACAACGTACAAAGACAATAAAGATACAGGGGTTGGACAAAATAATGGAAACACCTTCACCTCAAGATGATAATGCCCCAATCCATACAGCTAGAATTGTTAAAGAATGGCATGAGGAACATTCTAATGAAGTTGAGCATCTCGTATGGCCGGCACAGTCCCCAGACCTCAACATTATTGAGCATTTATGGTCAGTTTTAGAGATTCAAGTAAGACGTCGATTTCCACCGCCATCGTCTCTAAAAGAGTTGGAGGGTATTCTAACTGAAGAATGGCTGAAAATTCCTTTGGAAACAATTCACAAGTTGTATGAATCAATACCTCGGAGAATTGAGGCTGTAATTGCCGCAAAAGGCGGACCTACGCCATATTAAATTATATTTTGTTGATTTTTTAAGGTGTTTCCATTATTTTGTCCAACCCCTGTATTCTTGAGCTGTGTTCAAAATGTGCTTTATTAGCTCACAGACCTTGTAGTGCTCAGGGAGGGGATCGGTGGTGGAGAAGTGTGGAAATGGGATGACTGAGCATTTCAGTGAACTTTAGGCATAACCGTTAATCCATCTATTTAGACATCACTGAAGAACTATGGAAGAGTTTTCAAACAGATATTGCTCTTTCATCTCATTATACCTGACACATTCAAGGCTCAGGTTAAATATCTTTACAAGCTGCTTTTGGCCAGAGGCAAGAAAGCCATCAGTTGGAGATGAATGCAGACAACCCCCATGGGAGGACAACTGGAATGTATGACAACAAAATATGGAGAAACTGACTAATTTTAACACAATACTATCTTTAACCCTTAAAGACCCACACCTAGTTTTGTCACAACTTCCACATGTTTTATCACCAGCTGTTATGATATTATCCTCTGCATTTCGCATATTTCAGTAAAAAATCATGTATTTTCTAATCTAGTCCCTCACACACTTCCAAACATCAAGAAGCTTTAGGAAGATGACCTTGGTCAAAAAATGACAGATACAGAATGGGAGTCAGTGCTTAATCTTATAAATACTCCCTCCCCCTGTGCCTGGCACCAGCTGATACAGTTTAAGATTGTGTCGAGAGTACACCTGACCAGGGCGAGGCTGGGAAATATATTCCCTAATATAGACCCTTCATGTCCTCGCTGCCATGGTCAACCTGTAGACTACATGCACATGTTCTGGGCCTGTCCCAGACTCAATGCATTTTGGTCTAGTATTTTTGGTGCATACACTAGTGTTCCAGAAATATCTCCCCTAACCCATTGTGTGCCTCATTTGGATATAGCCTGGAGTCTCCTTTACTTAAAAGAAATGCTCATGTAATCATAGCATTCACCTCCTTATATTAATCGCCAGTTCTCTTGTACTTCTTTTTTGCAAATTGCATGCACACCCCCCCCCCCCCCACCCCGCCAGCTTCACTAGATGAATCATAGATACAGTATCATGCACTTTCTAAAACTGGAAAAAATAAGAGACACCCTGTATGACTTTAGTAAGACTTGGAACTCCTTTCTTGAATACTATGACAGCTTACAGGTGTTACTGAACAGAGAAAAATAATACCAGAGTAAAGCCACACCCCCCCCCCCCCCCCCCCCCCCCTTTTTTTTTTTTTTCTTTCTCCTTGTTTCTCTTATCTATGTTTTCAATTATGTCAGCATCTTAACTTCAAAAGAAACATGAATTATCTCATCAAGACATGTATGTTCCAAGGTTATTATCATTAACGAAAACTAACGAAATGACGAAAACTAGAACTGTAAAAACATTTTCATTAACTGAAAGAAATAAAAACTATAATTAAAAGAAAAAAAGCAATAACTAACTGAAACTGTATTGTGTGTTTACAAAACAAACTAAAACATCTAAAAATTATGGATAAAATCCCCTTCGTTTTTGTCTTTGTCAATGTCGGATTGATATGAAATCAATTTATTTCCCTCAAGCAATTTTAGCTGCTGGCACCATATGATATTTAATGGTTCGTCACTTCTCGTCACTTGTGTTTTACAACCGTCTTCTCGTCCCCACTCTACCTGGAAACATGGAGAGTAAAGTTGGGAGAAAACAGCAGAGTCCTGTCTGGGATTTATGTGAATTAGACAGTGAAGAAGATAAAAGATATAAAAAAAGACTACAACTAAACTAAAACTAAGCATTTAGAAAATAACAAGAACTAATAAAAGCTAGCAAACCCGCTCTAAAAACTAATAAAAACTAAATGAATTAGAGAAAAAAAAAAAGTCAAAACTAAACTATAATGAAAAATCCAAAATTATTATAACCTTGGTATGTTCTTATTTGGCATCTCTAATGGTTAAGCTGACTGCATGCACTGTACAACCACACATGTAAGATCTGCATTTGAGGGACAAATTGAGGGCTGGGGTGGGAATATGAAGAGAAGGAAATGGAAACCTTGATTGTTATAACTAAAATATTGCAGCACTTCTATACTGTCAGTTCTATGCTTTCTATATGCTCACCTGCAATATATGCTGCAAACAAAATGTACACAACGGAAAACCCAATAAAAATTGTTACGACAAAAATCCTGTATTTTCCTGTTTAATTTGCTAATCATGTTCATAAAAGCTCAGAGTAAATTCAAAGGTTACCAGATCAAATCAGAAAAAAATACATTAAAAAAAGAAGTTTTTCAACAAAATATATAATTTTCTGAACATAAACGTCACTATGGAGCCTCTGAATGTTCAAATGAGTCATATCTGATGACCATGAAAAGATGACAAACTGCATTTTACACCAATTATTTACATACATTGATAGGATTAGTGGATGATCAGGTATTAAACCTTTCAGATCAGTAGAGGGTTTTGGTCACCAGTTTGGGTCTTTATGGGTTAAGAATATACAAAATACTACATACCATATGACTGAACTCCATGGATGCTTGTTAACTGTGACTAAAAGTACCTAGAACTCTTTTGCTCAGACCTATTGTCTGGCCTTACTAAACCTTTTGTTATCATGAAAAAAAAGTTCCAGTAGAAGAACTAATCAGACTGAGTATACTTTTTAAGTGCAAGTATTATAATTAAACAAAACCTGTTCCAAACTAGGGCGTTGTGTGAAATAGCAACTGCCCTCAGTCAGTGGACTTCACTGACGCTTCAAATCAGTTACAGAAATAAAAGCCTTTTTTCCATTCAGGAATATCTAAACCAATCATATTAGACTTATCATACTGTAATGAGTGTAACTGGATCTGATTTTTATTGGACCACCCATGTGAGCCTCCACCAGGATGACGAGGCATTTAAGTGTTCGGTGATAACAGTAAGCTCCGGGCCATCAGCCATGAAACTCAAGGAGGACTGCATCCAACCCCTCCACTAATAACATCTCAGTGCTCAATGAAACCTCTCTGCGTAATTAGATTCAGACAGAAATGGAGTCATTCTGATCAGAGCCAGAAGATGATAGAAGGAGAAAGTCTCCATATATTCAGACCATAAAGCAAATGGAGTTTAAACAGCATTATGGAGTATTAGTCATCAAAATAAAGTAACTGTCAGACCTTCATATTAACAAAAATGCAGTGTGTTCATGTTGAAATCACAGAATTTGTCTTTATTTCTCCTATAAATACATCACACATCCCATCTTTGATTTGTACTGTAGCGATACAGATGAAGGAATGTGTTTGTGCTGAATACTCAGTCCATTTCAAAACCACAGTCTGTCTGTCAGACCTCAGAGCAGAGGTTGGGAAATCTCTTGAGAAGAGTTGTAGCTTCTTTTGGAGACAGACGTCCTCCCTGAAGGCTCGATTTATTCTTCATTGCAGCCTGTGAAGAAGAAAGAAGACATTTGTTCTAAATATCAGGTGCTTCCATAGATATGCTAATTAAATACAACTACGTTAACTCATAAAGACCAAATATCAACCAAAAGCATCTACTGATAGAAAATGTTTAATACCTGTTGATCCACTAATCCTATCAAAACATGTAAATAATTGGTGTAAAATACAGTTTGTCATCTTTTCATGGTCATCAGATATGACCCATTTGGACATTTAGAGGCTCCATAATGAACGCAGAAACACCGTCATCTTCTACAACATTGATTCACCAGTAAAACCCATGGAGCTGGATCAATGACAGTGGATGGACACACTTGGTTTATGTTCAACTAGTGATATATTTTGTTGAAAAAGTCACTTTTTCCTAATTAATTTTTCTGATTTGATCTGTTGACCTTTGAATTTACTCTGAGCTTTTATGAACATCTACATGATCAGTGAATTAAATATCAGAAAATACAAAATCCAGAGGATACTATTATACAAATGGTGATAAATCACTTGAGAAAGACAAAAAATCATTTGAAAGTTGTGACAAAAATAGTTGTGAGTCTTTAACAGTTAAAGCTCAGACTAAATTCAACGGTTATTATATATAAACAGAGAAAATTTTAAAAAACATGACATTTTCAGCCAAATATATTAATTCTACATACAAACAAGCATCTACAACCACTGTCATTTGTCAAATTACATTGGTTTTGATGCTGAACTAATGTTGCAGAAGATAATTGAATTTTGATGTTCACTACAGCGACTATGGATGCATCCGAAAAAGTCACCTGATGCTGCTGAAAAGCTTAGAAACTGTATTTTACCTGAATTGTTTCACTGTATTGATGGGTGGTTTGTGGTTAAAAAGTTATTGAACATTTTCAGTCAGTAGATGGTTTGGGGTCTTTGAGGGTTAAAGTAGTAAACTTATGAGAAAAAAACAAAAACAAAACAAAAATAAAAAGTTGTGTTAGCCCTGCAAAGTAAGGCTAAATGAAAAAAAACACTGTTATTGTGATGCATTTTAAAATTGAGATAAGTGTGGTAATTTACCATGCTATAAAGCCAGCTCCATAAGTACTTAGACAGTTCTGTAATTGTACATCACCACAGCGGATTTGAAATGAAGCATTTAAGATAAGACTGAAGAGTGGATTTTCAATTTTAATTCAAGGGTTTATCAACAATATTACATTAACTGTTTAGAATTTATAACAATTTAAAATGTAGTCCCTCCTGTCTTTAGAGGAATAATCATTTAAACATTAATTGTGATAAACATTGGTATCAACTTATATGAAAATAGTGTAGTTTTTTGTTTTGTTAGGTGATGGCAACAAAACTACTTACTTTAGTTCAGTGTTTCTCAAACTGTACAGCTGGCCCCCTAGGGGGGTGCACAAAGACTTGCCGGGGGGGCATGGGATCACTCCTGGGTGTTTTTTTTTCCTTCAGGTTAGAACATGTAGTGGGTGGAATTAATGTTTTAGCGTTTGAGCACCCTGGACTCACTTTAGGGACGTACAACAAACAAATCTACTGCCATGGTGATCTGTCATGAGACTAGACATATAGTTTAGATTTGGAGAATGGACAAGGATTTTACTGGAAAAGAAAAATGTGCAATGTTTCTGTTTTTGCACAGTTTGTACAGTTTGCACTTTAATGTTCTGAGATGTGCAATGTAAACAGGCTCATTGCAGCCACTGATATTGTTAAAATGTTCATCTTTGTTACTAACATTTGCTTGTTGTTCTAAAAAAACACTAACTTTCTCATAGTTGTAAGATAATTGTGCTGTTCCTATTTTTATTTGAAAAAAAAAATTATCTCAGGGAGCAGTCTTGTTGAGTTTATTTGTATTGTTCAAGCAAAAATCTAAGTTATTTTTAATTTGAACAAAAAATTATTCAGGGAAAATCAAAAAGTATTGTTAAAATATTGATGTTACTTTTGATAAAAGTTATAATTGCACCACTGTTACAGTGTTGTTGGAGTTGAGGGGGGCCCAGATATTTTTTGTCCTCCAAAGGGGGGCCCTGACAGAAAAAGACTGAGAACCACTGCTTTAGTTTATCAGATAAGACGGAGCTTCAAGTATTAAATTGTTCCTGTACTCGGATTCATAAGGGTCAAGAGTGAAGGTTGGGTTTGTTGTTGGTTATTTAAGGTTCAACCTATTGACCTGCTTTTTCTGACTGTTTGATCTGACATCAGAGTTTGCAGACTATGTACATCTGAATCTGTGTTTTTAACTTTATTGTAATGGCTGCAGCCCTCCTTCACCACCACCACCAGCTAGTCCACACATAGTTGACGACTAACTTAGCAGTTGACAGGTTGTTAGTGCTGTCATTGTGTTCTAATCTAACAAACATTAGATGTAAGGTTATGCATTGTGTTTGCTATACACAAAATGCACTTATGTTTAAGCTAAAAATGTTTATTTTATTGCTGACTGCAACACTTGAGTATTTAGTTGTTTAACAAACTTTGTTATGCACTGTCATTGTTATGCGCAAAATGCACTTTTGTTTAGGGATAAAAAGGATTTTATTGCCGCTTGAAATATTTTTTTGAATATTAAATGAAATGTTATCAAACTTTGTTGTACATTCTAATTGTGCATCAAATGTTCTTACTAAAGGACAGAAAATGTATTCTATTGTTGTAATAAATATAAATAAGAGCCATTGTTTTTTTTGTTGTTTTTTGCAGTTCATAATCTGTTGTTGCAGTAGTCAGTGACTAGTTGACTATTGACATAGTCATTAGTTGTAGCCCTAACCTCTTCTACTCAACTGCTGTTCTTTCCCTGACTTTTGCTGTGAAGCACTTTAGGAAAAATGATTTGTAAATAAAGTTTACTAACATTATTTGTTTATCTCCATGAAGACTTAAATGTAGCAAATCTAACAAATCTATGTTTTTCAAAGCCATAGTGTCAGTAGTAGGAGTTTGTGATAATATTAGATGTATGAACAAACCTGGGCCTTTTCGACACATGAATAAAAAGCCTTCACTTCACTGGAGCAAAGCTCTTCCACAAAACTGTTCTGTTTCCAACAGGCCATCATGACCGACATCTCTGTGACACAGGTGGCCTCTGTGGACACAAACACAGATTTTTATTACATATTCAATTCAACTGCAGTAGGGGTGTAACGGTACAGAAAAATTTCCGTTTTCGATACAGAGGTCTTCGGATCAATGGATTTTTGGTACAGTGAAGGAGACCAGTGACAGGTGGGAGGCTAGAGGGGGGTTGCGCTCTGTAACTATCGAAAACCAAAAGTGAAACTTAAGGCTCCCACAGAGTCGGGTGCACTGTGCAGGTACTGTGAGCGGCGCAGACTCCGTGTGCACTGTCTGCAGACGTTTCAGGTTTCATAGTCGAGTGTACCAATTCTCTACATTTCTCGTGACACTTTCCTTTTTTTCTTTTTTCTTTTTTTTCAGAGGACAACTTTATTTTTAATTACAGCTTGTGCTTAATTGACAATCTTAAACTTTACATTCACATTATCATCCATTCCTTGTAAGTGAGCATATACATAGAGGGGGGGGCTCATATAGACAAAAGTGCACATGGACAGGACAAAACAAAATGACAGATTGGCATAAGACAGTGGGACAAAACAGACATAAGGCAAGACAGTGGGACAGAACAGCCAAGTGGTTGCTATTGGATATACTGATGCTAGTCAGATGTATTGTGTTGGCATGAGTGTGGTGTGTGTGTGTGTGTGTGTGTGTGTGTGTGTGTGTGTGTGTGTATATAACTGTTATGTTAATGATGAGTGGGAGCAGGGACAAGGGTGTGTGTTCTGTTCTGGTGATATACACGGTTTTAGGCTATGTTTTAGTTAAGTTTAGAAAAGCTATGAATGGATTCCAGTTATCCTCAAAGGCTTGACATATGCTTCTTCTGGAGAGTGTTATTCTTTTCAGTTGAGATGTATTCTGTGATGAGGTTAGTCCAGTGAGTGATGTGACATGAATTTTTGGATTTCTAGTTTTGGAGAATTACTTTCTTAGCGACAGCTAGAGAAAACAGTAAAGGATTTTCAAATCTGGATGGGAGGTGTACATTGGATATAAGAAGACAAAGTGGTGCTGATTCTGGAACTCAGGATGGTGGATAGTGTTCCAGTAACCTTTATCCACAGGGTGTGTACTTGTTGGCAAAGTCAGATAACATGAAAGTAGTTGTCTGTGCTCCCTAACATACAATGGGAACAGATAACTGTGTTAGCCAGTCCCATTTTAAACATTATTTTTTTGAGTGATGTGAGTTCTCAGAATGATTTTATATTGAATAACCTGTAGGTTGGTGTTAGTGGTCATGGGAAAAGTGTTTTTAAAGAGTTGTTCCTATAAATCAGGGTTGGGAGAGAAGAAAGCTTTAACATCACTGACTGGACAGTGTTTGAGGATAAACACATTGACATCTACACCTCATCAGTGCTGTTTTACATCAACTGCTGTGTGGCCAGTGTAACCACTCTGAAGAAAATCCGTGTCTTTTCCAACAAGGAACCATGGATGACCAAGGATGTCCGTGGCCTTCTGAAAGCATGCAACCAGGCTTACCACACTGGAGACACTAAACAGCACAGGGTGGCAGGGCAAACCTTAAAAGGGGCATCAGGGAGGCCAAAGCTGCATGTAGACAGAAAATTGAGAGCTGCTCTGACAACTCGGACACCGACCCGGCAGGGCAGGGCATACACCATGCCAGCCCAGCCACCAGCAGTGGCATCTCCACATTGGCCGCACAGCTGAACCAACAGCAGTAGACTCCTCCTGTTTAGGTTTTTGAAACCGGGTTTTGAAGTGTGTATAATATTCAAAATTCTGACTGCCTTTGGTTGTTATTAACATTTACTTGTACTTTTGCTTTCATTAATTGAGTACACTTAATTAATTACACTTAATTGTAAATTACTTAATACACTTAAGTACAGTAAATACTACATACTTCCAGGCTTTAACTTGAGTAGCATTTCAATTGACTTGCACTTCTACCAAAGTAATTTTTGGTAGGGTACCTGTACTTCTACTCAAGTGGGATTTTCCAATGCTTTATACAACGCTGGTTGTTTGTCATAAATATGTGGATCATTGTAAAAAACAAAATACAATTACTACTACTACTACTTATAATAATAATAATAATAATAATAATAATAATAATAAAAAATACATGAACGCTGGCTAAATCATAGGGACAATAAAGCCACGGTGTAACAGACAGGACCAGACCGTATTTCCTGTTATAATCAGAACAACTCTACACAGAGGAAATGAAGACTTGCTGTTATACAGTAGCAGACAGGCACATCCTGTTTCCAACCGACAGCCTCCTACAGTCCGTCACATGTCAGAGGACACGCACAGACTCCATCTAAACTGACTGAACAGCTGTAACATGCGGACTGCAGTCAATGACGGCAGCGATATGAACCCACTTACAACCACTAGGCTGTAACAATTAAAGACAGAAGTCTAAGCAGACAAACACGGTCTTCTTACCTCCTTTCTTCGGTTTGCGATTGGCCACAGAGTCACTGAGGACCAGGGGCCTACTGGGTTTGAGCACCGGTCTGCCGTTCTGTTTGCTCACAAGCCTGGCGACCTTCTCCTGGAACAGAATACCCCCCTGCATCGCCATTTCTCTCCTCTAAACCCAAAGCGGCTCTTCACACTGTGGCTGTGCACCGCACACACACACACCACAACATCAAACCGCAGACAAAACCGTCTAAAAAGGACAACAACAGTCTATTCTACCGGAACAGCAAACTCCTCTAATGTGCCGTGATGGGTAGCGCCATAATTTGCCGTAAAGCTAATTTGGTGTCGTAACGTGTTATAAAGTCCCTGCCACCAGTAGGTACTGTCGTAATGGTCAAAAAATTGTATGGTAGTCTAAAAGATTCCTAAAACACACCATAAATAAATAAATAAGACTAAACGATTTAATATCACATTAATATCAACTAAAAAGTCATGTGATCTGCAGATCCGCAACATGTGTAATTTTTTTCAGTACATATAAATAATTCAACAGCTTAATTAAATTGCTGAAATTAACTGACTGACATAAAAAAAATAAGGCATCGAAGTTTAAATAAATAATTGCATATATAAATAAAATAAAAAAACTGTAAATACTGTAATATGAATATAATCTACCATTTCACTGTAAAATAACTCACCTGTCTGTTTAATCTCCGGAACCCAGAGTCACTTTGCACTTAAATGTCATTTTGCACCTTCATCAAACTGAGCATTACAGTTTATTTTGCACTTTACTGTTGCACACTTCCGTTTACACACTACCATTTAAATACTGAGGTTTTTCAGTGAGAGACTGATTACACCCAAACGCACCAATGAATGACACAGAAAATCATTCCTCCTTGTGGCCATCAAACTGTTTAATTCTACCTTATGACCACAACATCATAATTATATACAACAATATTTTTGCTAACTTATTATGTATATTTATTTCATCATCATATTAATAATATTTTGTCTGGCACATAGTCTACTGTACAAATTGTCATTCTAATTTTGTGTATATTTGGTACACACACACACACACACACACACACACACATAATTCATTTATTTATTCATGTATTTATTTATTTATGAGCGACTGTAAAACCCAATGATTTCCCCCTGGGATTAATAAAATATTCTGATTCAGGACCCAGGTCTGTTTTCATATTTCTAATTTATTATGTATATTGTGTTTGCTTTTGTGTTCTATTTTCTACAGTCTGTCATTCTGCTGCTGCACAGTAATTTCCCAGTTATTTGGGATCAATAATAATACTTAGTCATTATTATTTATCACTACTTCAGTAGTAGACTGGATATAAATGGTTTTACTATTAATTATTATTACTATAACAATTACTTACATACCTATATTAACTATATTCAGTCTCTCTCCCTCTCTGTTTCTCCCCCCCCCCCCCCCCCCCCACCCCCTCTCTCTCTCTCTCTGTCTCTCTCATCCCTACTCCCTGGTGTGTGATTCTACAGCTGTTGGATAAGCACCAAACAACATTTTGTCATATGAAACATCCAATTGTGCTTTACATGTTTTGAACAGTGTTAAAAACACAAAAACTACAGAGATTATTAATGCAGTGACTGTTGTGGTCATTTGGAACCGTTAAATTCCAGAGAATTCTCTGAGATCTTATTGTTGATACCTACTTTTCAACATGAGATCATGAAATTGTGTATTATCTGTATCATGTTATCTGTGCACATTATAAGCTTCCACGTGTATGTTCACACCACATCAAATACCATGCACTGAGGGTTACGGTTAGGGTTAAGCAGGGCTTAATTTGAGCCAGATCTCGCTGGATCAGGATCTGGCACCTCCATGTCAGATCTGGAACCTATTTCAATGGATCTGGCTCCTCTATGAAAAAATAAATAGCCTATATGAAAAAAAAAATGTTTTTGTTGTTATCTGTCTTGTTGATCTTTATTCCCCATTGAAGTTACACAAAAATCTTGTGTTCAGATGCATTTTAAGGTAAATTTTAAGGGAAACATGGACTTAACGGGGACAGTCTAAAATGCAATCAATTATCACCAAATTTCGTGTCTGGTCTAGTCATGCCCATTTTCACCTCTCCTAAAATCAAAATGGAAACCCCACTTTTATGGATACTATATGCATTCAAAGTTTTCCTCTCCATAGGTGCACATTATAGAAAAAAGCTTAACATAGCTTAATGTCCGAAAACAGTGATCAGGTATCACCAAACTTAGGAATGGACATCTCTAATCATGTCCACTTTCACCTCTGCAAAAATCAAAATGAAAACCCCGATATTAGGGATGCTGTCCGCATCAAGCCTTATTTTTCTGTTAATAAAACACTTTCCCTTCAGCACCACACGTTTGAGTCCAGTCATTCAGTCCATCTTGGCAATTTGAGAGAGAGAGAGAGACAGACAGACAGACAGGCAGGCAGACAGACAGACAGACAGACAATTTATTAAATAAAATTGGTGATGATGGATTGCAGTTTTAGGGCATTAAGCTACGTTAAGCTTTTTTACATTACTGTTTTAGACTCCACCCCCGTTTTGAGTCACTGGATCCACCCCCCCTCTGCATTCTGGCACCTCCTACTTTACAAATTAAGCACTGAGGTTAGGTCACAGTAATGTAAACCGGAGACCTTGGCGTAAATTGACACACAATCAAATGGCGTTGAATAATATGTGAAAGGTCGAAAATGTGTACATATAGCACGCCACATGCCATATGAACTGGAGTGAAATGCGACATGATTTCATGAGATCAGTCTATTACTTTTAGATAAAACACAGGACTTGTCTGATGCCAACCATCAGTGTAACAATGGCAGCTGACTTTGGGATTACACATGATTTGCCCCTGTGCCAAAAACGTTTGAAACCAAACCTACGCCCATGCTGCCAGGCACTGGCAAATTTGAGGTTATGCACAGTTTCCATTGGAAAGTCCTCAACATTATTGATGTTCTTGTGATACTTGGTGGTGTGACATCGACGGAGAATGCAAGACAAGTCTTAACATCAGCCTGTTTCTGAGGGCATGTTTCAGTGTGGACGCTGAGTCAGCAGATGGGCTGTTAGAGTTGGTAACACATCGAATGAGATCCACTACAATAACATTAGCCTCCAGAAAAAGTGCACCCTGAAGCAGAAACGGACTTACTCACCTTTCACAATCAGTTCAAACATATGCAAAGTAACTGAACCCATGTGACTGCAGCAGCACTGAGGCCTATCACAAATTTGAAATTGTTTGGTGTTTACTGTCATGTGCAAAATCCATTTCTTGCTCTTGTATTATAGGTACAACTAATTCATTGCCTATGTTATATCAATTGGATCGACACTCAGGATCAGCTCCCATCCAGTGGGCCCGGAATTAACCAGCAAAGAGTCATTCTCATCTATCAAAATATAAATATAAATGCATGAAAAATCCTGAGTTAAGTTCATCCAGAATTCTCTCTAAAAACACATTAAAAGTGAGACGGTGTGTCTGATTTATCCTCAGCTTTCCAGGGTTGAACACAGTGCCACATTCCTGTGATTCTGTGCCTGGAAGCTGTCTGCTGTTTGTGTCTGCGCACGTTCATCACCTGCCGAAACTGAGCCTCGTGCACATATCTCTGCACTGGGAAAAACACAGGCTTGATTCTGTGCCAGGATCAGTCTATCTGTAGTTCTCTTGTATCTTTGTGCTGATGCTCTGTGTTGTATAATACTGGAAAGTGAGTACAGGTACCCTACCACAAAATTACTTTGGTAGAAGTTCAAGTCACCAGCTGAAATGCTACTCAAGTTAAAGTCTTTAAGTATCTAGTATTTACTGTACTCAAGTAATTGACAATTAAATGTACTCACATAATGAAAATAAAAGTACAAGTAAATGTTAATAACAACCAAAGGCAGTCAGAATTTTGAATATTATAAAGTTTATCCTGGATTTTAAAACATGGTAACGTAAAAGACAAGCAGTCAAAATATTATAAATGATGCCTACATCACACACTTCAAAAACAAGGTTTCAAAAACCTAAACAGGAGTAGGCTACTGCTGGTATTAGAAACGTCAGAATTTTGGGGAAAAAAAAAGAAAACTATGAAGCTTATGTGGCATCTCAAAACATGGAGGCTACATTACACTTTGTAAACAAGGAATCCAAAGTCTAAACCAGTGACATAATACCAATCCGTTTTTTGGCGTAGCTTTATCCAACTCTCCCTCATATCAACAGATCACCGACAGGTTGAGTGTGGACCGTCATTTGCACTTGTTCATTATACAATTAGGCTCAATAACAAATCAGGTTCCTGCCTTTGTTTCAGTCATCGGTAATCTCAGCCGTGAAAACACCAAAATTCTTTTAATTTATTTTTTGTAACGAGTAATGATACTGAGCATTAAAAATGTATCAGAGTAGAAGTATACAAAACTGAGTTAGGAAATGTAGTGAAGTAAAAGTCAAAGTAAACAGAAAAAAAAATACTCAGTAAAGTACAAGTTCTCCCAAAACATACTTGAGTACAGTAGTGAAGTATTATTACTTTGTTTCTATACAACACTGCTGATGCTAAAGGGTGAGACACAGCACATTTTTCTTACCATGAGGTGGGTGTGTGCGGCAGTTTGTCAAAAGGAGAATGGACACAGGAGCCTGGGATGAACTTTGAGCCTTCATGACCTCTAACATACAGTCTGCCACAGAAAACAATAGTGGGCAGTCTTAAAGTCTGTAAAACGTTGGAGTGTAGACATAAATCACTCTGATAGTGTTTGAGCATTCTTTCAGATGTGCTGATGAGGCATGCTGACCTTTTTTTGTTTACCAGAGCCAACACAAATACATACAATTGTGCGTATTCAACAATACCTATGGTGGAATATCCAGTGTATAATCAGTGTAGATATAGATGAATTATTAATATCAGTTTGACAGAGGAAACAAGATGTGGTGCATTACTCTTGATGTTGAACAAACTCAGTAACTTTCCCACCGCACATGTAATGCAGTTGTTTTTCACTAATAGCCTAATTCATTCGATTTTTTACATTTTTCGTCTCTAACCATTGACTGATTGTATTTTGCATTTTTTCAGTGAAAATCAGGTATTTTCCTATATTTCATTCACTGATCATGTAGATGTTCATAAGTTAAAGTTGAGTGTTATGTCAAAAACAGGGAAAATTGAAGAAAAAACTTTTTCAGTCAAATCTATCATTAACTGAACATAAACCAAGTGTCTTCATCCACTATCATTTATCAAACTCCATGGGTTTCACTGGTGAATCAATGTTGTAGAAGATGATGGTGTTTCCATGTTCACTACAAAGCCTCTGAACATCCAAATGGGTCATATCTGATGACCATGAAAAAATGACAAACTGTATTTTACACCAATTATTTACATGTATTGTTAGGATTTGTGGATCAACAGGTATGAAATATTTTTGATCAGTAGATGATTTTGTTCAGTGGTGGATGTTTGGGCCTTCATGAGTTAAATCTATCTTCACAAAGAAATATTTCTTAAATGTAATTCCATCTGTGTGTTCTAAGAGTGCACAATGATGTGATAAGTGACTTTTACTAAAACATTAGCTGAAAAATTGTCTTTCAGCAGTTGCTTATCCATGAAAAGATGTGTCAGGTTCCAACACATTCAAGATACTTCAGTCATTATGACATAGTTTTGATAATCCTTGTGTAAACAAAGAAAATGGTTGTGGCTGCCAATGTAGCTGCCAATCATCACACAGTTATTCTTCTCCTGTTATTACAGAGCATAAAAAACAGGCAGACAGACAGACACAGCTTGTTGTGGTGTGTGGGTGATGATGGTAAAACATTTCCATTATTCCCTTTCAATGAAGACATATGTTATCGCTGACTGAGCACAAATAATGAATGAATCACATTGGCTCGTACATTATCTCTGCCAAACAACATTTATAGATGTCTTTAGGACTTAAATGAAGAATAAAAAACTATATAAAATACAGCACATCCTGAGTTCACTACAGTAAGAGGCATCCTAAGCCTAACTAGCATGCTTAAAGAAGTGAGTTATGAAGACTATAACTAATTTAAGTAATAAAATAAAAACATCACCAAGAACCAAATTTTAGTTAAGTGTATTTCCTTATTTACACCCAATTGTAAGGACATTGGTTTGGTCTAAATCGTTGTTCATCAGTATTACATAACTGTCTTAGAACAGGAGTGTCAAACTCATTAAAGTTCAGGGGCCACATTCAGCCCAATGTGATCTGAAGTGGGCCAGACCATTAAAACAATAATACAATATATAAATAATGTCAAATCCAAACTTTTTAAGTCTAACTTCTATGTTTTAGAGTGGAAAAAAAAGTAAAATTGCATTATGAAAAATGTTTACATCTACAAACAATTCTGTAAAAAAAAAAAAAAAAGAAAGAAAGAAAGAAAAATATGAACCTGGAATTTCTACTTCAGAAACTTAAGTGCAGTTTTAACTATATTATGTCTCAATTTAACTGTGGCTATTATAGCAGAGGCCCAAGTGCAGAACATGGACTAAGTTCTCAGTTTGAACAGTCTTTATTCACCGATAAGCATACAGGGAAAGGAGCACTAGAGTCCTCCATGTCCACAGCAGACGAGCAGCTGACGAGGGGCAGGCAGGCGCAGAGTTGGGGACAGGTGAAGGGTCCAGAACCAAGCAAGTCAGGAGAAACCAGAGGGCAGAGGCAGAAGACGTGGACAGAAATGGAAGGCAGGTCGGGAACTGGGCAGCAGACGAGGTCAGGCAAAATGCAGGTGGACGTAGTCAGGCAAACAGGCAGGCAGGACAGGTCAGGTTCGGTCAGGTTCAGAAACAAGAAAACAGGCAGGAGTAAAACCTGGACAGTCACACACAAAGCGGAGAACAATCTGGCAATGAACAGAAGACAGAGAGGTGAATGTACAGGGGTTGGACAAAATAATGGAAACACCTTCAAAAATCAACAAAATATAATTTAATATGGTGTAGGTCTGCCTTTTGTGGCAATTACAGCTTCAATTCTCCGAGGTATTGATTCATACAACTTGTGAATTGTTTCCAAAGGAATTTTAAGCCATTCTTCAGTTAGAATACCCTCCAACTCTTTTAGAGACGATGGCGGTGGAAATCGACGTCTTACTTGAATCTCTAAAACTGACCATAAATGCTCAATAATGTTGAGGTCTGGGGACTGTGCCGGCCATACGAGATGCTCAACTTCATTAGAATGTTCCTCATGCCATTCTTTAACAATTCTAGCTGTATGGATTGGGGCATTATCATCTTGAGGTGAAGGTGTTTCCATTATTTTGTCCAACCCCTGTATATATACATATATATGACCCACCTGATGAACCACAGTTGTGCTCAGAGGTGGAGGGAATTGGCTGATGAAGAGGTGTGTCTGTGTTAAAGGGCCAGAGAGAGAAAAAGGACAGCAGATCAGACAGAGAGATCATTTATCATCATCATTTATACATGTGCAATACAACTCACAGATCACAGTGGTTAACAGCAGAATATGGCTAAAATTGCACTCTTAAGATATTTCATGTTCTTGATATTTGTTCAGGTTATTCAAATTTTTTGTGACAGGATAGTTTGTAAATGTAAACATTTTCCTGTAATTTTATTTATTTTTTTACACTAAAAATAAAATTGAGTTGTCATTATTTCTAGGTTATTATGATAGTATTTTACTGATCTGAGCAACTTGAGATTGAATTGGGCGGAATTTGGCTCTTGAACTAAAATGATTGTTAATATCTTGTGTATAATTTTTTTGCATTTGCAAATTCATCCCAGGGGCTGGATTAGACCCTTTGGTGGGCCGGTCTTGGCCCGTGGGCCGTGTGTTTGACACCTATGTCTTAGAATAACCAACTGAGCTGAACATGGATCCAATTAAAATTTGCACAAGGCCAAACACTTTTTGATCAGCTCTGACTTTAAAGGCGTACTATTTGAACATCCTAAGATGTACAACTCAGGACTGACACTCACTTCTACTAGACATTTCAAGACCATCACTTCAAACCACCTTTACTTGAATATTTTTGACTTGCCATGTTTTGTTTATAGGTCTTTCATATATCAACATAATCTTAATCCTTAAAGACCCAAAAGCATCTACTGATCCAAAATGTTTAACAACTTTTTAACCACTAATTCTGTCAATACAGTGAAATAATTCAGGTAAAATGCTGTTTGTCAGCTTTTCAGGTGCATCAGATATCTTTTTTGGATGTATCCATAGTCTCTGTGGTGTACGTGGAAACACCCTCATCTTCTGCAACATTGATTCACCAATAAAACCATATAGTTTGATAAATGACAGTGAATGTAGACACTTATTTTTATGCAGAATTAACACTATATTTTGCTGTCAGTAAATGCAAGGGATAATATATTAAATGGTGATAAATCACTTGTTAATGGATAAATGTAGACAAAAATTCAGTTGGATGTCACCACTAAAGACTGTTCGGGGTCTTTATGGGTTAAATGAAGAAAACCTCAATGGTTTTCATGGCATAAGTAAAGGTTTGAAGTGCATGTAAAACAGTTTATGTGAACCACAAGCTACAGTCCATGACATAACCATGAAGTAGGATCTGCACCTTTCTGGAAAAAGCACATATTTGAATCATAAAGCGATGTTTATTGCAGAACGCATTAGTTTAAACTAGAGGCCAGCAACAACTCATAAATCTCACACTGAGTCTATGATGCTATGGGTTTCTCAAGTGGTTCCAGATGAAAACCTGAGAGCAGAATGTGCTGAACTAGCCTCTAAGGAATGCCTTTCAGCATCCCATCATAGCTGTGTTTGTGTTTCGGCCTCTCCAGCTGTAGCATGACCTTTGGCCTCTCCTGTCCTGTTTGTATTCAGTAGTGCAGAGTCTTCCTCGGCCCTGAATGCCTCTGCAGATCTGCATATGTATTAGCAGCGCAGTCAGCAGGAGGCTGTGCTGGGTCACGGCTGCTTTGTTAGCTTTTACTTCTCTTATGGATGTGGGACAAGCATCAGCTACCGCAGACAAAGACCTCACAGAGGATCTGTCTGCCCCAGCCAAAAAAGACAACAGTTTGATTTAATCAAATGGATTCATTGTGATAATTACTGCTCTTTTCCTCAGCAGAAACAGCATCGTTTAGTTTCTAGCCTTCTCTACCAAGGTATGACTAATGCATCCACCTGTGTTCATCAGGACATGTTCTACTTTAAAAAGGTCAGCATAGAACGCCTGATGGACTAAACAATGTGTCAATTAGTTTTTGGACAGAAAAGGCTATTGACAAGGAGGAACTGGCAACTAGTAATGAAGGATATTTTAGTGCAGCAACAATGAAAACTGTGAAGCAAAGAAATTAAAACTGAAGTTGTCTGATGAACATGGTGGTAAAGTTGTAACAAGATTATGGAGGCTTTAAACCAGGAGCAACTTTCAAACTTCCTCAGCATGATATAAAACCACTTCCATGTTTTTTACCCTTCAGAATAAAAGATTTGGGCACATACACCAAAGAGTAGAGCTGAAATGACCAATCAATTATTCGACTCGCAATGATTAAAAAAATTATTCCCTTACAATTTTCCTGAATCGAAGCTTCATTTCCTTAATTTCACTTCTGCTAAACAATTGTTCCACTGTTGTGTTTCACACGGACACTTATTGTGATGCACACAATGCCAGGATCAGCATAAACAACATGAAGTGTAGCTCAGAAGAGATGAGGACAAAAAGGCAGAAAATGTGTTTTATCACTTTATTACACTGGAATCATCACTTACTCTTTTTAACTTTGAATATTTCACACAAACTTTTTTTTTTTTTTTTCAATTGTATGTTTGTTCCATGCTCACTTGTTAGTAAGTTGGGTCCAAATGTGTTGAAGACTGCAGTGCACTTATTGCTTGTAGATATCATTTGACTTACTTCTATACTTTTTTTTACTTTTATACTGTTGTTATTGTTATTTCTCTGTCTCTCTGTCTCTTTTCTTTCTCTCTCTCTCTCTCTCTCTATATATATATATATATATATATATATATATATATATATATATAATCTCTAAATATGCAAACATATATGTAGCTCTCTCTCATATCTATCTATCTATCTATCTATCTATCTATCTATCTATCTATCTATCTATCCTTTTACTTCTATAATACTTTTTGTGGCTGTTGTTTCAGCAGCTGGTTCTGGTATAAAGGAGTTCTTTGTCATTTTCATTTTCATTAATTGATTTCAAAAACAAATGGAACTGATTTGAAAGTGAATTTCCCCCAGGATCAGTAATGTTCATCTGTGTATTATCATTGTTATCATTGAACATGTACCTACATAGCACAATCAGAAAAGAAAAGAAAAGAAAAGAAAAGAAAAGAAAAGAAAAGAAAAGAAAAGAAAAGAAAAGAAAGAAAAAAAGAAGAGATGTCTTTTAGCCCTGAATAATTTATAGGGGCAAGAGGTCTAGGGAAAGCAACAGCTGGTGGAGTGAAGAGAGGTTCAAAAGGAAGTCTGTGGTGCAAGTGTGTGTTTGAGTATTGAAGGAGTTTCACCTTGCCTTGACCTCCCACCGAGTGCAGGTCCACAGCCACAACTCTTACTAACACAGAGAATGTGTGTAAAATATAAATACAAGAAGGCTATGGGCTAAATCATTGTTGAGAACCCAGAAACACAAGCACACTGTAAGCACATTTCCATAAATACAATTGTTTTTAAGTAATGATTCATCCATCTGTCCATCTGTCTTTCCATCCATTCATCTATCTGTCCATCCGTGTGTCCGTCCATCCAGCCATCATCTATTAGTCAGTCCATTATTATCATCCATCCATCCATCCATCCATCCATCCATCCATCCATCATCTGTCGGTCAGTCCATTATTATCATCCATGTCCCCGATTCATGGAAACAGTTACAGCGGTTCCTGGGGTTTGCAAACTTTTATCGGAGGTTCATTCAGGGATACAGCACTGTGGCCACCCCCCTCACTGCCCTCACTTCCTCCAAGGTTCCATTTCAATGGACCCAGGCTGCCAATGAGGTCTTTCGGCACCTTAAGGGTTGGTTTTGTTCTGCTCCCATCCTCCAAATCTCCCTGATTGACAATTCATTGTGGAAGTGGATGCTTCCAACATAGGAGTTGGTGCTGTGCTGTCTCAATGTTCTGCAGGGGATCAGAAGATGCACCCCTGTGCCTTCTTCTCCAGACGGCTATCTCCTGCAGAAAGAAACTATGACATCAGGTACCATGACCTGCCGGCAGTGAAGTTGGCATTGGAGGAGTGGCACCATTGATTGGAGGGAGCAAAGACACCTTTTTTGGTTTGGACTGACCACAAAATCCTAGAATACATTTGCTCAGCCAAAAGACTGAACTCACATCAAGCCCAGTGGTCATTTTTTTTTTTTTTACAAGATTCAACTTCTCCCTCTCCTACCAGCCAGGTTCTCACAACATCAAACCCGACGCCCTGTCTCACCAGATTTTGACCAGGGAGGAGAACTGCTCCAACCCAGATACCATCCTTCCTGCTCCCCACCTGATCGCCGCACTCACCTGGGAAATGGAGGAGTGGGTTAAGGCTGCCCTGGAGGATCAGCCAGGTTCCAGTTCCTTCCCCCAAAACTGTTTTGTTTGTTCCCTGGGATTTGAGGTTCTGTACTAGATCCACAGATCCCAACCCACCTGTCATCTAGGAATCCAGCAAACTAAATAGGTTCTGCAGCATTGGTTCTGGTGGGCAACATTGGAGGAAGACACCAGAGAATTCATTAACACCTGTCCAATCTGTAGCCAGCATAAGATGCCCTGCCGGGCTCCTGCTGGGCTCCTGCCATACACCGGCACTCCCTACCTGTTCCACATCAACCCTGGTCCTACATCTCCTTAGACTTTGTAACCAGTCTGCCACTGTCAGATAACTGCACCACTGTCTTGACTGTGGTAGACCGGTTCAGTAAAATGGCTCACTTTGTGCCTCTCCCTAGGCTCCTGTCTGCCAGGGAGATGGCAGAGCTGGTACTGCAGCATGTTTTCCGGCTTCATGGCCTCCTGTCAGATGCAGTTTCAGATAGGGGCCCCCACTTTACCTCAGTGTTCTGGCGGGAGTTCTGCTGCCTTATTGGATCCACCTCCAGCCTATCCTCAGGTTTCCATCCCAAATCCAATGGCCAATCAGAAAGGCTGAACCAGGAGATGGAAACAGCGCTCCGCTGCATGGCTTCCAAGAACCCTTCATCCTGGTCCAAGCAACTCATTTAGGTAGAATACGCCCACAATACTGTCACAGCTCTGTTTTTTCTGTTCTCTTTCCCCACCCAGTCAGTCACACCCACTCATTAGTTAAACTCCCTTCACCTGCAGGCACAGCTGCTGTTCATTAGTCAGCATGTATATATTGCCTTTCCTGATCTCTTTTCATTGCCAGATTGTTCCTCTGTTTCGACGCAAGACTTTCCAGCATTCAGTACCTGCCTGATTCTCCATTGCCAACTTTGCCTGTTCTGGACCCCGTCTCCCTGCCTCCTTCCTAGTGAACTTACGTGCCTTCTACCTCTGACCACATCTCCTGTCTCTACCCCCATTTGGACTGCTGGTTTCGACTTCTCCGCCTGTCCCGACACACCGCCTGCTCGTCCCTTGTCAGCACCTTAACTCCGCCAGCAGAGTCATCCGGCTTCGGATATTCCCTCTCTCCAAGTCAGATCCACAGGGACAGTGTAAGAGCCTCCAACCTAGTGACTGTACAGTTTCATGATTGCTCTGCTCTGTTTATCAATAAAGACTCTTATGAACTGATTTTGTGTCTGGAGCAAAGCAATACACAAGACGTAACAAGACAAATGTACAGGATGCTCAACAAATGTCATAAACAACAAAAACTACATAAAAGACATAACAAGACCAAAATGTCACAGACAAAACTTATACAACAACCTACTTTCAACATACACTTTATGTATTTCATCATAATTTTTGTACATTGTAGAGCCTGAATTTTTTCCCTTTTACTGAGGTGGAATCAGTAATGCTTTTATATGACAAAGTATGACAACCAGCACCAACCCATGACTGGTAGGTCACTCATAGAGTTTCTGCAAAATTCAACAGTATATTTTATTGGGTACAAAGTTAGTGTACAACCCTAAGTAAAGGATGGGTGATCAAAATTTGTTTCATCATTGTCCAACAAAATGAAAGTCTAAAATACCACCACAAATACCTATAACTCTCAAACACACTCAAACATGCTATTTGATTTTGTGAGGATTTTAAAAACAACTTCAGTAAAATGACCTCTGTGAACTAGAGTTAAAAAACAAAGAATAACATGTAATAAAAATGAGGAAACATTAAGCTCGACAGCCTGTGTTTTAATGGAGTAAGTGAGTTGGAATAGAGACAAGGTGAAGGACAGTGTAGTGAGAAGAGCTCTCAGACTGTCTGTGGCTGTCTGGGAGAGGGAATTGATTATCGAAACAAGGCCATTAGCTAATGAAGTGTGTGTCTGTCTGGAAAATACCGGTGTTTTCCCTCTGAGAAATCACCGTCATCCTCTCTCACACGACAACAGATGACTACATTATTATTCACCTCATCCTCAAGTGTATATATGGACAGTCGTGAGGGAACACATTTCCTCCAACAGGCTGATCTTTCATACAACTGAAAATGTCATTTAGATACCAGTTAATGAATGACAAATTGGTTTATGTACTGTAGCACGTGACAGTGATACTGAGTCCAAATATAAACAATTCCCTCAAGAGGTTTCTGAGAGATTGCTTTCAAAGTAATGGACAAACTTTGGTCACAATGACCTTATTCTACAAAACTTTCACAAGCTACAAAAGTGTCTCCCACAAGAAAAACTCAGATAGACAGGACTGGGTGTATGTGAAGTAGAGGTGAAATGATTATTTGACCTTAATTGATTTTAAAAATTACTTGATAAAATTTGATTTCCAGAATCAAAGCATTTCATTACCTCCACCAGGAGGTATTGTGATCGCTTTGCTTTGTGTGCGTGTGTGTTTGTTTGTTTGCCGCCCCCCCCATCCCCGATCACCACCAAAATTTAATCATTTCTTCCTTGTGCCAGTATCAACATTTCCTGAAAATTTCATGAAAATCCGACCATAACTTTTTGAGTTATCTTGCTAACAAACAAACAAACAAACACGCACCCATGGGATGCAAATCTGTCCTGGTGGAGGTCTGTGCTCTCCAAGTGCTTTTCTTGTTAATTTTGCTGCTGCGAACCATTGGTTCCACTGTTGTTTTTCACACTGACACTTATTGTGATGCACATGATGCCAGGATCAACACAAACAATATGGAGCGTGTCTCAGAAGAGACAAGGACAAAAAGGCAAAAAATCTCTATATGCTCCTGAGACCCAGCAGTACAAAAAAAGAGGAAATTCCATTTAAAAAAATGTACCAACATCCTGTTTCCATTCAAGGAAATTATTTAATGTAGAAAAGCAAAACTTTTATTTTCCTGGGTCCAAGGAGGATATGCTCACTTTCCACTCTGGAACCATCACTTACTCCTTTAAACGCTTAAGCTTTCACACAAATATTAAAAATATTTGTCTTTATTTTTTTCAGTTGTATGTTAGTTCCATTTTAAGATGTTAGTAAGTTGGATCCAAATGTGTTGAAGACTGCAGTCCACATATTGTTTGTAGACATCATTGGACTTGTTTGTTTTTGCTTCAGCTGGTTCTGGAATAAAGGACAGGTTGTCATTTTCAGGCAAGTCTTTTTCACATTTTTACCATTTTTTTACTATTCAAATAGTGGTTTAATTGAATCAATTAAACCTGGCTCAGATGGTAGAGCGGGTCGTCCAATAACCGAAGGGTTGGCGGTTCAAATCCCCCTCTGTCCCAGTCATGTGCTGTTGTATCCTTGGGCAAGACACTTCACCCTCCTTGCCTCCAGTGCTGCTACTCACACTGGTGTATGAATGCGTGTGAATGTTCGGTGGTGGCTGGAGGGGCCGTATGCATGAATTGGCAGCCACGCCTCTGTCAGTCTGCCCCAGGGCAGCTGTGGATACAGATGTAGTTTACCAGCATCAGAGAAGAGGAGAATGTGTGAGTGAATGAATAATGGATCGCTTTGAGTGTGCATTCATAGAAAAGCGCTATATAAATCTAATCCATTATTATTATAAAATAATCAATAGATTAATTAGTTGCAAAAATAATCAATACCTGCAGCTGTAATTTAAACAAGAACCATAATTTCAGTCAGATGCATCCATTATCTTATCTACCTCATAATTCCAACTCTGGAGTTCAGAGGTTATTTTGAGAGGTCATAATAATTTTGGCCATTAAACATGTTATGTAATCCATGTAAGTTTGTATGAATTATAAGACTAGTGTGTTCTCTCAGCCCGTTAATTTAGAGTGCGTACATGACCACCACATCCTCTTGGAGTCACATAATTCAGGACACATCTTCCAATTAGGTCACATTAGGTTGGTTAAAGGGTATCAGTAAAACTCATCATAAATGTTCTAGATTAGCCCATTGAACATGGAAATGTGTGTGGTATGTAAAGGTGTCATGTGGAGGTCTTCAGTCCATGGGGTCTATGTATGGAAACTGGGCACAATTAAATTGTCTGCTCTGCTAATTTCATTAGCCTGAGAGGAAGATGCTTCCTTGACTAAGAAGCTGCATCTTGTGTGTGTTTAAGGTAATCAGACTGTGTCCTAAACTGTTAAATACATGTTTAATATACAGCAAAAGTAGTCCTAATTCACTGTTATTGTAGCTTCTTATGAAGGATCCCTATTGTATGTCATATTTTAAAATTAATAGTTAATAATTATTCTAATAAATGTCAAATCACTTCTTGATTCAAAGTAAAAAACAAAACAAAACAAAAAAAAACAAACTGTTGGGTACACAAAAGATAGAACAAGCTGAAAACAGCAAAAAAGATGAAAAGACAAAGAAAGTTGTTTGTTGTGTCAAAGTTTTTGTATAAAAATTAATCATTTATTTATTTGATATCTGCCTGTGTGGGTGTGTAACTGGGTGTGTGTATGTGTGCGTGTGTGGGAGTGAATGACTAGTGAAGAGCTTCTAAATTTCGTTGTATTGTACAATGCAATGACAATCAATTATTCTATTCTATTCTATTCTATTCTATTCTATTCTAATAATTTGACTCGTTTAATAAATTTCAAAGATAATTAAGTGACCGAAAGCTGTTCAAAACTCAGTGATATTTTTAAAATGTGAACATTGTCATAAACATTTTCTCATATGAAACTTCCAGTTGTGCATTACATAGTTTATGTAAATGTACATAATAACACAAAGGGTTTTGAACAGTGTTAAAACACTCAAACAGGAAGAGACACTGTTAGTGCAGCGATTGTTGGGGTAATTTGGAACAGTTAAACTGCAGAAAATTCTTTGAGATCTTATTGTTAATATCTACTTTTAGATAAAGCACAGGACTTGTCTGATGCCAACCTTCAGTGCAACAATGGCAGCTGACATTGAGATTACACATGATTTGCCCCTGTGCCAAAAACGTTTGTTACCAAACCTACACCCATGCTGCAAGGCACCGGCAAAGACAGTATGAGGTTATGCACAGTTTCCACTGGAAAGTCCTCGACATTATTAATGTTCTTGTGATACTTGACTGATGGTGGTGTGACATTCAGGGAGAATGCAGAACAAGCCTTAACATCAGCCTATTTCTGAGATGGTAACACATCAAATGAGACCCACTACAATAACATTAGCCAGCCCACCGTGAAGCAGAAACAGACAAACTCACCTTTCACAATCAGTTCAGATATATTCGTGCGTGGCGTCTGTCAAACCGCCGGCGGATCTACTCCTAGAAATCCAGCCTTTTAACTACTTATTTCTTGCCTTTCAACGCTTACTCACTTGAACCTAACCTCTTAACCGTGTCTTTTTAACTTGACGCCATCAATCCAAACCTTCATCAGGACAGGTTAGTATTGTCAGTGGATCCTTACCTCTGGTTGTCACCCATCGCTTCCCGCGCTCTGCCCGGTATCTCGCTGTTTCCACCATGGCGTCATCCTCATCAGCCGGAGATAGTCCTCTTGTCGAAGCCAACAAAACCCTGGTAAAGGCCTACCAAACTATCGCGGATCTCAAAGAGGAAATACTGCGCCTCTCCGCAGAACTCGAGGAGAAAAATGCCCAGCTCTGTGGTTTCTCCAGCCGCCTTCCCACACTGTCCAGTCTGTTTCTGAAAAGCGCAGAGAAGCCCAAAGCCTCCTGTGATGATACGGTGTTATGGGATCCTTCCTCTGCCTGTTCTCGCCCCCCGTGTTCTACACCCTGGTCTGAAGTGGTGATTCGTGGCCGCAAAAAGAACACCAGCAAAGACTCACCACCGCCGACCATCAGCACATCAAACCGCTTCGGCGTCCTGTCCGTGGAGGACGCTCCGGCTCCTCCCCCCGCGGCTGATGTGCCCCCCATCCCACCTGGCTCTGTCCCGGAACCGGCTCCTGCTGACTCCGTGGCTGCCACCGAGCTGATTACCGGCGACGGTCCTAAAGCCGGTCCTCCTGTGAAGCCGTCGAACAAGGGTCCCCGCTCCTCGGTCCGCTCCTCTGCCCGGCGCCGCCTCCTCCGAGAGGCCGTCCGCCGTCACTCCGACGGTCCACCCGTGGAATGTCCACCTAGAGAGACCAGGAACCCTTCACCTTCAACACCGTCTCCTCGACCACTTTTCCCTCCGACCACCGCTATCCTCGGGGACTCCATCATCCGTCACGTCCGTTTCTTTAACGCCATAACCAGGTGTTTTCCTGGTTCCACCGTCACCTCCATCCTCCATGAACTGCCTCAGCTGCTGCTCTCACTGCCGTCCACCGTTACCCGGATCATAGTTCACGTGGGCTTCAATGACACTTCTCTTCAACAGTCCGAAGTGACGAAGGTTCATTTTAAAAACCTCTTTGATAAACTGAAAGGATCCGGGAAGGCTGTTTTCATTTCCGGGCCACTCCCCTCCTTTGCCCGTGGTGTGGGCCGTTTCAGCCGCCTCCTCAGCCTGAACACCTGGCTCCAGTCCGCCTCTGCTCTGAACGGCTTCAGTTTTATTGATAACTTTAATCTGTTCTGGAACCGCTCCTCCTTCTACAAGTCCGATGGCGTCCACCCCTCTACACTAGGCAGCAGCGTCCTGGCTCAAAACATTCAACACGCTGTCCAGACTAAAACCACTCCCACACCTATGTGACTACGCTCCCCGTCTTCTGCTGCAGTCACCTGCTCCCCCTGCTGGTCACATCAAACATCACCACGTTCAGAGTCTCCTGTACAGTCTGTAGTCAGACTGAATACCACCCCAACTGATCTCTCCTCCTCTCCCAGCCCCTCACTAATGACAGTTACACCCCTCACTCACACCAGCTCACCTTTGAGGAACAATCTCTCTACTGGTCACCATCCTATTCCTGTTATTTTCAGTTCACGTATGGGGTTTCACACTGCTAAAAGGCATCGTAATATCACCAATCTCCGCCCATTAATATACACCGCAGTCATTGGTGCGTCCTTCTCTATAGGGTTATGGAATTGCCAATCTGCAGTGAACAAAGCAGATTTTATTGCTGCCTATGCCAACCATCACACACTGGACATCCTGGCTCTCACTGAAACCTGGATTACGCCTGAAAACAATGCAACCCCAGCCGCACTTTCTATCAGCCACACATTCTCTCATACCTCTCGTCCATCTGGACGAGGAGGTGGTGTGGGTCTGTTAATTTCCAACAAATGGAAACACAATCAACTCCTACCTTCAGTCAAATACAACTCCTTTGAATACCATGCCATCCTAGTGACAGCACCAGTCAAACTTTACATAATTGTCATTTATCGTCCACCAGGGCAACTGGGTGATTTTCCTGATGAGCTTGACACTCTGCTTTCCTCCATCCCAGAGCATGACTGCCCCATGCTAGTCCTCGGTGACATGAACATCCACTTAGACAATCCCAGCTTCTCAGATTTCATGTCACTAATACTCTCTTTTGAGCTACAGCGGGTTTGCAGTCCTCCAACCCACAAAGCTGGTAAAGAGCTCGATCTCATTTTCACCCGAAACTGCATCACAGATGCCCTCACAGTCACACCTTTACACCTGTCTGACCACTATTTCATTCAGTTCAGTGTGTCTCTCCCTGAAAAAACACTCTGCTCCCTCCCCCATGGTCTCTTTCCGCCGCAACCTCCGCAATTTGTCCCCCACCCACTTCTCCACTGTCGTAGCCTCCGCTCTCCCTCCCCCCAGCACTTTTTCCTCCTTAGAGGTTAACGATGCCACTGAGTCTCTGTGCTCTACACTTAGCTCCTGTCTGGATAATCTGTGCCCTCTATCTACTAGACCCGCTCGATCCTCCCAGTCCCACCCATGGCTCAATGATAACCTCCGGTCGCTGCGTACCAACCTCAGAGCCGCAGAGAGAAAATGGCACAAAACAAAAAGCTCTTCTGACCTGATCACATTCCAGTCACTATTGGTATCCTTCTCATCCAGTGTCACTGCTGCGAAGAAGGCTTACTATAATAACAAAATTCATTCTGCCACCGACACCAAGAAACTATTCTCAACCTTTAAAACACTACTCAACCCTCCACCTCCACCGCCCACTACTAATCTGACAGCAGACAATTTTGCTTCATTTTTCACAAATAAAGTGTCTACTATCAGCAGTCAGTTCACTGATCCACCCATAGACTGCACGCCTCCTTCTTCAACATCATCATCATCACACACTGCTTCCTCTCCCCTGACTATGGCTACTACTAACTCAACTGATAAAAGCCCAACTGCGTCATTCCCCTCATTTACTCCCCTCACAGAGAACGAGGTGTCTAAACTCCTTTCCTCTAGCCGTCCTACAACATGCTTGTTGGACCCTATTCCATCCAACCTCTTACAGTCTGTTGCCCCTACTATCACAGCACCAATCACACATGTGATTAATGCTTCACTGACTTCAGGAACATTTCCTACAGTATTTAAACAAGCGCAGGTGACACCACTACTCAAAAAACCTTCCCTCACCCCCACTCAAGTGGAGAATTATCGACCAGTCTCACTCCTCCCATACCTTTCTAAGATCATCGAAAGGGCTGTTTTCAAACAGGTCACAGAATTCCTCTCCCAAAATAACCTCCTGGACATCAACCAATCTGGCTTCAAAATCGGCCACTCCACTGAAACGGCTCTGTTGTCTGTGACAGAAGCCTTGAAAGAGGCTAGAGCAGCAGCCAAGTCTTCAGTACTCATTCTACTGGACTTATCAGCAGCATTTGACACTGTCAATCATGATATCCTGTTATCCATACTCTGGAACATGGGCATCACAGGCCACGCACACTCCTGGTTTCAATCTTACCTTACTGGTCGGTCCTTCAGTGTGTCCTGGCTAGGGCACACATCAGCAGTTCACCGCCTCACCACGGGGGTCCCCCAAGGCTCTGTGTTGGGCCCCCTCCTTTTTGCCATATACACCACCTCACTCGGTCAGATCATCCACTCACACGGCTTCTCATATCATTGCTATGCTGATGATACCCAGCTCTATCTGTCATTCCCACCTGATGACTCCACAGTCTCAGTGCGGATCTCAGATTGTCTCTCTGACATATCTGCATGGATGAAAGCCCATCACCTTCAGCTGAACCTGTCCAAAACTGAACTGCTGGTCTTCCCAGCTAAGCCAACCATACAGCTGGACATCTCCATCACTATTGACTCCATACCTCTGGCTCCTACCAGTGTAGTACGTAACTTGGGAGTCATGATTGATAATCAGTTGACCTTCACGGATCACGTTGCCTCTGTCACCCGATCATGCCGTTTCACTCTGTTCAACCTAAGAAAGATCAGGCCATACCTAACCCAACAGGCCACCCAGCTCCTGGTGCAGACTATGGTTATCTCCCGTCTTGACTACTGCAATGCTCTTCTAACGGGCCTCCCAGCTTGTGTTGTCAAACCACTACAGATGGTCCAGAATGCAGCAGCGCGTCTGGTCTTCAATCAGCCTAAAAGGGCACATGTCACCCCCTTACTCATTGAGTTACACTGGCTACCCATAGCTGCCCGCATCAAATTCAAATCTTTAATCCTAGCCTACAAAATTCTCCGTGGGTCTGCTCCTGTCTACTTAGGTGCACTAATAAAAGCTTATGTCGCCCCACGACCACTCCGCTCGTCTGGGGAACGTAGTCTGGTGGTCCCCAGACCTTGTACAAGACAATCCAGGCTCTTTTCATGGGTCGTTCCACGTTGGTGGAACGCTCTACCAAGTGCTACAAGAACAGAGTCATCCCTGCCTATCTTCAAGAAGCTCCTGAAGACCCAGCTCTTCCGAGAGCACCTCCTGTCCTAGCACTTTCAAACATTCCATTTTAAATATTCTAATAAGGTTTTTCCCAGGACAACCACAGATTCTTTCACGATTATCTCTGGACCTGCTGCGGTGGTCCGGCCTCTTCCCTGCCCTCATCATCACCACTCACTTATCCTCAACCGCCTCCATGTGTCTCCCCCTACTCCCCACTTCTCCCCCTCTCCCCCAGTCCCTATCTCTATCGCTCTCTCTTTTTCCCCTTCTCTACTCTCTCTCTTTAACCCCAACTGGTCAAGGCAGACGGCCATCCTCCAGGAGTCTGGGTCTGCTCGAGGTTTCTGCCTGTTAAAGGGAAGTTTTTCCTCGCCACTATCACCAGTCACAAGTGTTTGCTCCTGGAGGATTCTGTTGGGTTTCTGTAAATTGGCTTAGAGTCTGGTTTTGACCAACTCTATATATAAAATGTCAAGAGATAACTTTCTTGTGATCTGGCGCTATATAAATAAAATTTGATTGATTGAGTGATTTAATTGGTTTTCCCCTGTAAGTCGCTTTGGAAAAAAGCGTCTGCCAAATGCGTAAACATAAACATAAACATAAACATATTCAAATCAATCTTACTTGACTGTTTGATTATTTTCATTGTGGGTTTTTTTTTTTTTTTAGAAGTTCAACAATTTTTGTAAAACCCTGTGAGGTGACTTTGTTGTGATATTGGGCTCTATAAATAAAACTGAATTGAATCTTCATTCTTTGACCTTTCTTGGTCTGCTTGATCAAATCTACATGGGTTTTGATCAGTGATATTGTGTGTTTGTTACCATACCCCCCACAAACCTCCATTTTGCCCCACCTTCAGTTTGTTGGGGCCTGGTTTCCCTGGGTGGGCTTCGGAGGTGTGTGTGGTAGCAGTGGATGACTTCACCTGCTAATCCGCTGATGGACTTTGACTTTACTTGGATTTTCCTCAGACTGTTGAAAATTAGCTGCAGGGTTACGTCACTTTCGCTAATAGATGATGAAATTGGATGTAAGCCCAGAGGTGGGTGTAGTGACCACAGGTGAATACTCAGGGCTCCCTCTGCTGTTCAGAGAGCAGTATCACAGTCACCATCACAGTCTTAGAACACCATCTGCTGAGGAGAAGTTCCATGATTCTCTGGATCCTCAGGAGTCTGAGTGTATTTTAGCCGTTTTTAAATAATTTTGATTCTGTCTTTATATTTCTCATTGAAAAACTTTTTTTCCATGCCTTGTTTGGTATCATTTTTCAACACACCTCACCTGTGTGACTTTACAGGGTTGTTGTTTTTTTTTTTTTTTTTCATTTGACATTCTGGATTTTTACACTGAAAGTAAAATCACAAAAAACCATGAAATCCAAGTTAGAAAAAATTTGATTCTTTACTGTTTTTCACTGAAAACATGTTGAACAAACCATTCTTAACTTAAGATGGAACTAACATACAACTGAAAAACAAAGACAAATATTTTTAATGTTTGTGTGAAAGTTTAAAGGAGTAAGTGATGGTTCCAATGAAGTAAAGTGTGTATAAGTACATTTTCAGCCTTTTTGTCCTTGTCTCTTCTGAACTATGCTCAGCCGACCCAATATTTAGCTGTAGCGAAATTAAGGAAACAAAGCTTCGATTCAAGCTGATTCAATTCAAGTTGATTAATCAACTGTTTCAGGTCTAATGTAGACACTACAAAGCAGCCATTACACACTACAAAGCAAAATGGAAAACTCTGCTTCTAGTGCATGCTGAGTATCATGTTTACTATGTATCGTCAGTACAGTATATTTAGCACTTAAAGGCCAAATGGAAATGAAAAGTACACCGTAAAACACTGAAAAACCTTGTACATCTTCAAAATTGAATGACTGATGACAGATTCATTCTGCCTCAGTGTCATGGTTTTGTGCAGTGTATAGCCAGAGGTCTTCCACCAAGCCATGTTGGTTAATTATGTTGCTTTGAATTATGTAATTTACAAAATGTATTCATTGTGTCTATGGAATTCAGTTCAAACACTCTCAGTCTACATTAATAGTATGCTGAAATGAAATGCTTTTGTAAGCATGAGCACACTAAGTGTCTGAGTGTGCACTTAACTTACATATCCTAGCATTTACATTACATTTATGCATTTGGCAGATGCTTTTTATCAAAGCGACTTATAACGGAAGGATTTACAATTATGCTACATGAAGGAACTGTATACATATCACTCAAAAACATGCATCTAATTAAATTCAGGTTTCAGTCAAAAAGTTTAAAAATCGTTTCACACACACAGAAAAGGCTAAATATATTCACTATCCTGGGAGGAGTGAAGGCAATTGGGTCGGCCAACCCTGCCGGCGAGGTGTCCCTTTTTTTTCCAGGAGTTGGGAACCCTATAGATAAGACACAGCTGGGAGTCACAGGTGAAACTGAGTGTGGTTGACGAGGTGTGGCAAGGTGAGGGATGAGACTGCAGTGAAGCAGACTGTGATACTGAGGTCTTCTTCAGCCTGGTCCACATTGGTCAGTCCGTCTGGATGCATCCATCCATCTCCATCCTCTCCTACTGAGTTTTCCTGTTGAAGAGGACATAGCCCGTCTTCTGCCTCTGGTCTCTTGGACGGCTGAATCATTACCTTTGAGCCAGTGGCCCATGGGCTCCTCAGGATGTTCTGCATCAGCCCTCTGGGTGGTGTGCATCATAGATGTAGTGTCCTCAGCAGATAGATGTATGTTAATGGCTTTGCACTCAATCAGGAGTTGTAAAAGTGGACTGACTAAAGTTGGGCTCAGACTGCAGGGTTTGGTTTCACAAAGACAGACCTGGACTAAGGCTTAGATCAATTTAATATTCAGACTTCAGTTTAGATGTCTAAATATATCGCTAATGTATCTGTTTCACAAAGACTGATTGTTCAATATCTGACACCAGAGTAATGGTGCTTTTAGTTTTAAGTAAGTTAAGTGGTTCAGATGGTTCAGAACAAAAAACTAGATTTTTCAGTTCTTCTTGAAATATATTACGTGCTTTTAATATCTGTCACCTGTAAGATGCTAGCTAGCATTAGCTTCCATAGCTAAAGTGTTAAGTGGACCTGTAAATGACTCATATTATCAGATAATCTACTGTAAGATGATTTATTTTTGCTTTGTTAATTTTATTTGTAGAATTTAACTGGGTCTATATTGTTTCTGTTATTGGGACTATTGTAATGGATAGGTGGAGCGATACTGTGTAGAGCAGGGGTCTGCAACCTTTATTATCAAAAAAGCCATTTTGCCCCCTCTTCCGCCAAAAAAAAAAGTCTGGAGCCGCAAAAAATAACAGAGCTTATAAATTTTTAAAAGTTTTAATCTTTTTTTACATTTTAACTGTTTCAACCACTGAATACAACAAACAGAAGTGCAGTGTGCATTTGTAGGCCTACTTTGAAATAAATTAAGCTGTGAGGTATATGCAGGCCTATTTGAGTCCTTTCTATATTTGTGTAAAATTAAAATAAAAACTAGCCCACTTTAATATAAAAAAAAAAAAAACTTTAGCTGCAGCTTAGCAGCTTTAAAAAGAAACATAAAATTAGGAGCGTCTGTGACAAGTCCATGTCAGTGTGCTCTCGTCCTCTTTGGATTTTTTGCTCAGCCAGCAATCAACTGAAACACCTCAACATACAAAAAACCTACATCAGCTCCAGAGTCTGTTATAAATGTTTTGGGTTTGTTTGTTTTTGTTTTGTTTTTTTTTCGGAAAAATAATAGCTCATTAAATGCTACTGTTCTAACCTATTTAATGTGACTTCTGTTTCTGAAGTTCGCTGCAGATCTTCCCTATGTCGGGGCTGTAAGATGTGACTTTGATCTTCACACAGGACTGTAGGCGGGTCATTCCAGAATTGGAGGACATTTGGGCTTCAAAATTCTTGAAAAATAAACCTTCACTTTTCTAATTTTCCATTATATATTCATCAATAATAGGTAATAAACTATCAAAGGCTTGATTGGCTCAGCTTACACATCAATGGTACAATTTTTATTACATGATTTATTTGGTGTTTGTAATATTTGGTGCAACCCTGTTACCAACACTAAGGAACCTGAAAAAAGTGCATTAATTAATTTCTTAAATGTAATTCCTTTTCCATTAAGTAAAGAAAGTAACATTCTCTCTGAGTAACCATTTGGTTTCACATATGACTTGATTGAAATTAATTTTAGCAACTTTCAAAATCTGTCTCGGCCAACTTTTCAATACTGGCATGTTTCACTTTAACAATTTCAGTATTTATTTTACAATATTTACTCTGACACATGTTGCATATAATTACATAAACTCTTTAAAGGGCGATGGGTTGAACACTTTTGAGTTGAGAAAGTAATTTATGATTATTTTCAATTAAAATGATATGGTAACAGGGTTGAAAGTAGGGTAACAGGGTTGCGTAAAGTAACAAGGATGTCTAGCTACATTCTTTCTGATTATAGATAATTATATAAAAGTGACAAATGCTCAAGACACAAAAGTATTCTTTGAATAACTTTTAATACTTTCTGTCAGCACTGTTTCTCAAATAACACCCCCCCCCAAAAAAACAAACAAACAAACAAACAAAAAAAAAACAAAAAAAAAATAATAATAATAATGGGGGGGGCTTATTTCAAGAAATTTTTCAGATTCAACTTTAGCCCTGATTTTCTGATGCAACAAGATGTTCTAAGCACTCCTGTGTATTTTTTTTTTTTTTTTTTAATTTTCATCCAAAAACCACCCCCTACCCTGAAAATTACTTTTTCAGCCCTGAAAACATGGGGTTTTGGAAACTTTCAAACCTTCTTCACTTTTGATGAAGTACAATGTAACAATCTGCTCATGCTGGGCCTTAAATGTTTTTTGTGAGACATGTCATGTCTTCAGAGTGCTTTGCACTACAAAAGGTGTAGTGTCAAGGGTCAAATTATAGGTCAAAGGTCACCCAAATGGTCCAAATGCATATTTCATGGAATGAAGCTGTTAATGTGGGTTCTTCCGAATGTTGGGCTCAGGTTTTCTCCTCAGAACACATCTACTGACCACAAACAACTGACATTCAATCAGACACATGAAACAGAACTTTTCACTCATGTATTCTCCATACAGACATGTCAAAAAGAACAAACAGTAGTTTCACATGACTTTGACATTTACATGTATATGTCCTGTTGTGGGTGGTGCAGTGGATAGACCTGGTGCCTCACAGACAGAAGGTCCTGGGTTCCATTCTAACACCAGTCGATGGGGGTGGGACCTTTCTGTGTGAAGTTTACATGTTCTCTCTGGGTACTCTGGCTCCTCCCACCATCCAAACACATGCTCTGATAGGTTAACTGGTTAATCTAAATCACCCGTAGGTGTGAATGTGACAGTGGTTGTCTCTATATGTTCAGTCTGTGATGAACTGGTCACATGTCCAGGGTGAACCCCGCCTTCGCCCATAAGTAGCTGGGATAGGCTCCAAGCGACCCCTGTGACCCTAGTGAGGAGAAAGTGGGTTCAGAAAATGAATGAATGAATGAAGTGTTGGTGATTCCTTCCTAAATGTGTGCTAGTGTTTTCCTCCACACTAATGGCGGCAAATTCAAATGTAAAGTACATGTTTTAATATTTAGTCTCTAATGTGTCTTTGAAAGGGCCAAAGGCCTTGGGGGGTCCCACCAGGAAACCAGAGGGAACAGAACTTTGGACAGATTTGATAAAATGTCAGAATGGTATGAATTTTTGAAAAAAACTAGGCATTTTGGTGACCTTTAACCTACAACATGACCTTGACATTAGACTTTTCACTGTACAAAGTACTCTTACGATACAATATGGCACTTATAAGATCATTAAATGGCCCATCATGAACATATTTATACACTGCACCGGACAAAAGAGTGAAGAAGCTGGGAAAGTTGTAATTTTCAGAGTTAAAAAAGTAATTTTCAGGGTAGGGGGGGTTTGGATGAAAATTTCAAAAAAATTACACAGGAGTGCTTAGAACATCTTGTTGCATCAGAAAATCAGGGCTAATATGGTATTTGATATTAAGCCCCCCCCCCCATTATTAACCCTTCAGGTAACGTTCTCCTGGCTTTACTCCTCTTATGAGCCTCTCTCCACTTTTTTCGTTGGGCACACAGTCCCCTCTCACTGTGGTCTTTTTGAAGCAACTTCTTTCCTGTTTCTCCATCTTTCCTCCATTTCTGTCTTTCTTTTAGTAAATACTGTTGTCTCCTCTGTACATCAGCATCACACTTGGCACGGTGGCATCTCTGCTTTTCAGCAGCACTCAATGGTGGGCCACGCTGTAAGAAAAAAAATTATCTAACTTAATTTAGTGTCCTCTATTATGAATTGTAACTCATTGTTTATATATAGTTTGATTTATGTCAAGTTAATAATCCCATCAAGGTAGTTGCTGCAACCATAATCCATTTGGACTACGTTGTTAGTAAGTTGGATCCAAATGGGTTGAAGACTGCAGTGCACGTATTGTTTGCATACTTTTTGTGGTTGTTGTTACAGCAGGTTCTGGAATAAAATGGCATGTTTGTTATTTTCAGACATGTCTTTTTCATATTGTAACTTTTTTTTCACCTGTTCAAATAATTGTTTAATCAAATTGGAGAAAACAAATGAGAGATTATTCAATTAGAAAAATAATTGATAGTTGCAGCTGTAGTTAATATGATTCAAAATGAATGGCAAAATTAGTCTTAAGTAATAAGTACATACAGTTGAATACCGTCAGTGTCATAAAATAAAAGTAGTCTACTTTTACTACTACTACTACTTCCGCTTTTTTATTCATTTGGAGTGTAATCTACATTTTGCAACTAACATCAGAATGACTTTATGGTTAGATTAGATTAGATTACAAGAGATCCTTCAAACGGGGAAAAAAAATTACATATATATATATATACACACACACACACACACACACACACACACACACACATATATATATATATATATATATATATATATATATATGTATATATATATATATATATATATATATATATATATATACAGGGTGGGGAAGCAAAATTTACAATGAACATTTTGTTGTTTTTTCTCAGCAGGCACTACATCAATTGTTTTGAAACCAAACATATATTGATGTCATAATCATACCTAACACTATTATCCATACCTTTTCAGAAACTTTTGCCCATATGAGTAATCAGGAAAGCAAACATCAAAGAGTGTGTGATTTGCTGAATGCACTCTTCACACCAAAGGAGATTTCAAAAATAGTTGGAGTGTCCATAAAAATTGTTTATAATGGAAAGAAGAGAATGACTATGAGCAAAACTATTACGAGGAAGTCTGGAAGATACTATTAAAGAAGAATGGGAGAAGTTGTCACCCCAATATTTGAGGAACACTTGTGCAAGTTTCAGGAAGTGCGTGAAGGCAGTTATTGAGAAAGAAGGAGGACATATAGAATAAAAACATTTTCTATTATGTACATTTTCTTGTGGCAAATAAATTCTCATGACTTTCAATAAACTAATTGGTCATACACTGTCTTTCAATCCCTGCCTCAAAATATTGTAAATTTTGCTTCCCCACCCTGTATATATATATATATATATATATATATATATATATATATATATGTGTGTGTGTGTGTGTGTGTGTGTGTGTGTGTGTGTGTATATATATATATATATATATATATATATATATATATATATATATATATATATATATATATATATGTCAGGGTAGAGACTGCGATCTGGTAGGATCGGCGATTGTACCAGTAGAAACTCCGATCAGAGTCTCTACTGGTAGAAACTCCAATCCGAACCCTAACCCTAACCCTAACCCTTCTACTGGCAGGATCGGAGTTTCTACCAGTAGAGACTCTGATCGGAGTTTCTACCAGTAGAGACTACGATCAGAGTCTCTACTGGTAGAATCGCCGATCCTACCAGATCGCAGTCTCTACCCTGACATATATATATATATATATATATATATATATATATATATATATATATATATATATATATATATATATAAAATCTAAAATATTTTTTAAATTTTGTTGTGTGTGTGTGTATATATATATATATATATATATATATATATATATATATATATATATATATATATATATATACACACACATATATATATATAATGGCAAAAGGTGTAAAAATGTGTTTAAAAAATAGTAATTAATTATTACTAATTAATTTCCATGTGTTTTTTGACAAAGCCATTTGACAAGGGCCCAGAGCCACAGGTTGCACACCCCTGGTGTAAGAGAATGGATGAGCTATGACGGAACAAAGAGCAAATGGGTAGAGAGAGAGAACGCAAGCGCAGTGAGAGTGGGGTGGATGATGAGGAGAGTGGAGGGAGGAGGGGGAAGGGTGGTGGCAAAGGAGCTGAGAGGAGACAGAGGAGGAGAGAGACGACGAGAGGCAGAAACAGTGACAGACAGAGGCGGGATTCACCTGACCTGAAGAAGGGAGGGAAGCACCACCACCAACCACACAATCACACACTAACACTCAACACACAACATACAGACACACACATACACACACACACACACACACACACACACACACACACATACACACACACACACACACACACACACACACACACACAGTGACAGCAGGGAAAGGCAGTGAGAAGCAGCAGAAAGCCTGACCAGCAGCCATGACAGACGCCGGTGAGTGCAGCTACTTATCTAACAGCTCTACTGTGTGTATGAGAGGATGTGCATCCGAGAATCACACGCCAGGGAGTAGGAATGTGCAGAAAACATGATGACATAGATAGATAGATAGATAGATAGATAGATAGATAGATAGATAGATAGATAGATAGATAGATAGATAGATAGATAGATAGATAGATAGATAGATAGATAGATAGATAGATAGATAGATAGATAGATAGATAGATAGATAGATAGATAGATAGATAGATAGATAGATAGAGTTCATATTTTTTCTGATTTTTTGGTGCAAGGTGTGGAGCTTGCATCCAGTATCACACTTGCCCAGATAATACTAGGTTAGAACACCAAGCTGCTGGTATTTAGCTGTATTTAGACTCTCACTGTGTGCATTAGAAACTCAAAACACCCAGAAAGCCAGGGTTCATTGGAAGCTACATCTGACTGCCATGTTAACCTAAAACATGAGAATGTGTAGGGAAGATAAGCTGACTCTATTGATCCCACTGTGGAGAAATTGCAGTGTTTACAGCAGCAAAAATACAGAAAAACAGTGCAGAAACATCCAGGAATGAACAGGAAATATATATATAAGGGAATCTTCTATTTAAAATACTCATTCTGTACATATACACATATCATTTACATATTTACACGTAGATGGACAGGAAGACCTCCAGGCACTCTGCACAAGTGAAAACTAAGACAAATACATGAGTACTGTACTAAAGCAGAGTTTTAAGCTATCTTTTTACTTGAGTATTTTTCTGGCAATTAGTTTCTTTTAGTCTCCGCCTTCACAAAAATCTGAACTTTTCCCCCTTAAATTTGTATGATAATATCCAACAATTATCTCTGTTACTATGTATCCACACATTTATTCACACATTAAGAGCGATTTAAGTTTATCCCATTAAGATCACCAACTATTTTTGTCACAACGTCCAAGTGATTTTTTTGTCGATTATGCTAGTAATATTTAATATTTTTGTTTTCCCAACTGATTTGTCACCATTTACTATAATATTATTCTCTGCATTTTGCATTTTTTGGTTAAAATCACGGAGCCTCTGAATATCCAAATGGGTCATATCTGATGACAAACTGTATATTACACAAATTATTTACATGTACTGAAACAATTAGTATTATACGTGTAGGTATTAAACATTTTAGATCAGTAAATGATTTTGGTCAGTGGTAGATGTTTGAATCTTTATGGATTAAATGGACGGAACAATAAAAATAAAAAAGAAAAGATGATATGATATGATATGATATGATATGATATGATGGAAACATAATACATGAGTCAAAAATTATTTATAAGAAAAAATATGTAACAAGATAAGAACTGCATAAAAGAAATAACAAGACAAACACAACATATTTCCATCCCTGTCAATATCTTTGTTAATACTTGTCTAAAGGCACATAAGTGCAAAAACATCCAGTGGTAATAAGCACCCAGAGGATACCTAAAGACACCCTGTGGGTCTGATTAGTAAATTATCTGGCTGTTCTCTATAATTAAACACACATAAACACATGTACACACGGCAAAAGGACATGGGGGATAGATCCTGACGTGGCACACTGTGTGTCAGCCTGATAGCCCCCTTGCTTCAAGCTATTTTCATTCGACTTACAGGGGATTAGCTGAGGTGATTACCATCTGCAGGATTCTCTGCTGTGTGCATGTCTGTGAGTGTAGTGCACTGAGTATGTCGTTATTTGGTCAGCACTTGAGGTTTGTAAGTGAGCTTTATAACAACTGATTATGTGGGGTCTTAAAAAGTCTTAAAAGTCTTGAATTTACAAATTTGCTTTTAATACCTTAAAACAGGGGTGTCAAGCTCATTTTAGTTCAGGGGCCACATTCAGCTAAATTTGAAAAGTAAAACCAGTAAAATAATAACAAAATAATATATAAATAATGTCAACTCCAAACTTTTCTCTATGTTTTAGTGTGAAAAAAGTAAATTTATATAATGAAAAGGTTTACATCTACAAACTATCTTTTCAAAAGATGTGAATAACATGAACAAACTGAAAAATAAGTGTAATTTTAGCAATATTCTGCCTCAGTTTATCATTTACACATGTACATCACAGCTCACAGTGGATCTACAAATACACAAAAACATTTAGCAACAGGCAGAATATTGTTAAAATTGAACTTACTTCTCTTAAGACATTCCAGGCTGTTCATATTTGTTCAGGTTATTTAAAAAATTTTTTTGCAAAATTATACTTTGTTTTAGTGTAAGTACATGAAAATATTTACATTTACAAAGAGAAAAATTTGGAGTTGTCATTATTTATATGTTATTATGATAGTATTTTACTGGTCCTGCCCATTTGAGATTGAATTGGTTTGAATGTGGAACCTGAACTAAAAGGATTGTTAATATCTTAGTGTAATTTTTGCATTTCACAAATTCATCCCAAGGGCCGGACTTGGACCCTTTGGCGGGCTGGCCACATGTTTGACACCTGTGCCTTAAAAAAATGTTTAAAAGGTATTGCATTTCATACGGTAGGTCTTAAGTCATTTTGCCCTAAACTTGTTGGCTGTATTGTCTTTAAATGTATCTGGGAAATGCCCAAAGTAGAAAGAAAGTGACCTTAGTCTACTCAGTTCCACCCATTCTAACCCAACAATATTAAAATTAGGAACCAATTGCGGCTAACTTTGCAGACCCTGGTGAGAAATGATCACAAAACATCCAGTGCTGTTTATGGTAAACAGTAAAAAAAATCTGTAATTTAACAGAATTTTCAGTGTTTATTTTACAGATTTTTATTTTATTTTTAAGATACAGGAAAATGTCAATTAAATTACAAAAACAGGACCAATGGCCCTGTAGCTTACCTTCACTTCCTATTTCTTATAATGGAGAAATTTTTCAAAGTCGCACCAAATCCAGAATCAGAGCCAGATCCAAATAATTTCACTAAATTTTGTTGACATCATCATAAAGAAGCTGTATACCAAGTTTGAAGTCAATTGGAATTGTAGTTTTGGAGAAGACGATTGAAAGTTTTATAACGGATGACAGACAACAGACGATGACAGATGACGATGACAGATGACGACGACAGACGACGACAACAGACGACGACGACAGACGACGACGACAGACGACAACAACAGAGGCCGCATGACGACAATAGCTTACAGCCTACCAGCCTGTAAGCTAAAAACTGTCACTGTGAATAAACATAAAATTTCCATTTTTAAAAAGAAGTTGTTTTTTTTTTCACAGAAAAATACAGTTAAAATACATTTGCAAATATATCGTAATTTCACAAATGTTTCTTTTCTATTTATGAGATTAAACTGTTAATTTAAAGTTTAAAATTGTAAAAAAAAAAAAAAAAAAATTAAAACCAGATAAAATTACCGACAATTAACTGTATAAGAAGTATCTGTTCTGTAAGTTTAACAAGACTTGTTTGTTAATTGACAAATATCTTGTGTAATTATGGGAGGTTTCACAACAAAAATGTTGAATAAATGTATTTTTGTGAATGTATAACATGTATAAGCACTGATAAACTGTCCAAATACAGTTTTTATCAGTGGATTGTACAACTTAGTCTCATTGAAAATCATTTAGGTAATTTGATTGTTTTGATGCATGTAAATATTCTTTATTAAACATTAAAAATTCAAAAAAATATCCAAAATTTCATGTAAAATTAGGGCAAAAAACTGTATTGTAATTATAGAAAATTACCGTATTTTTATAAGATGGTTATTTTCCGTTATTTAACAGTATTTTTTTGGCACCCCAGCTGCTGGAATATTACATTTTTTTGTTTTTTTTGTTTTTTTTTACAGTGTATGTATGTAATATTCAATCTCTGCTGCTGTAAATAAATAAATTTTCTTAAAATCTTGGAGCCCCCAATTTTTGCAAGTAGGGTAGTCAAATAGGCTGTGAAATGGGCATTAAATTCTGTTCTAAGTAGTCTTAAAAAAGTCTTAAAAAGTCTTAAATTTAACTTGTAGAAACCTGTAGGAACCCTGTATTAGTAAGAAGCACTGAATGGGCTTTAATGTAGAGCTGCAGCTATCGATTATTATAATCAATTAATCTGCTGATTATTTTCTTTTGATTTCATTAAACGATTACTTATAAAAAATAAAAACATAATTAAAAAAAATACTCCGCCCAGTTTGCTCGGTTCTTGTTTTGGTCGTTGTTGCCATTGTGGTTAATAATAATAATAAATTGCATTTATAAAGCACTTTTCATTCAGCAGAATCTCAAAATGCTACAGAGAGAAGACAGTCCAATAGAAAAATAAAATACTGTATCAGGAATAAAAGAGTAGGTGAATAAAACAGAGCATCATGGTGGCCCATAAAAAGCCTGTCTAAACAAAAATGTTTTTAGCCCCTTTTTGAAGGAGTCCAGTGACTGAGGAACTCTGAGGTGGTCAAGGAGGGAGTTCTAGATATAGGGGGCAGCAGAGGAGAAGGCCCGGTCTCCCATGGTCCGAAGTTTAGTTCTGGGGGGGAGGAGGAGGTTGGTGCTGTGGGGCCGGAGACTAGGGGTGGAGGTGTGAGGGGTGAGGAGGTCCTCGAGGTAGTTGGGGGCGTTTTTATGGAGGCACTTGAAGGTGATGAGGGCGGTCTTGTAATTAATTCTGAAGGGGACTGGTAGCCAGTGGAGGTTGTGGAGAATGGGAGTGATGTGTTCTTGTTTATGGGTCCATTTGAGGATTCTGGCAGTGCTGTTTTGAATGGACTGGAGTTTTCGCAGCTGTTTCTTGGGGATCCCGTAAAGAAGGGCATTGCAGTAGTCGAGCCTTGGGGAGACAAAAGTGTAGACAAGGGGCGGAGTTTGGAGATGTTCTTAAAAAAGCAGGTTTTAAACAGGTATTTGATGTGATTTTCAAATGTGAGGTGTGGGTCCAGTTTCACACCAAGGTTTGCTACAGAGGTTGAGAGTGGTATGGTGTGGTCAGAGAAGGAGATGGAGGTTATCACCATGGTTGTTATTATAGGTATTGTTGGTGTTGTCCTGTGGGGGTCTTTGCCACTTTGTTCTCCCTTTTTATCCCCTCTCTACTCTCTCCTTCTCTCTTCCCCCTTTTAGAACACATCTCACTGGAAAACCTAAACCAAACCACCACCATGCAACACCCAGCAGTAGAGCCCCTCTCTGTTCGGTCCCCTCTCCTCGACTTTCAACAGACATGATCCCACTTTTCACCCTCATTTAAAAAACCTTTATTATTATTCTTGTTATCATTCTTGTCATTATTTTTTTGTTTAATTTATTTATTTTTAAATTTATTTCTTAATTTATTGATTTCCTACCCACCCATTTATTTAGTCATTCTTTTGCTTTTCTTTTTGTCTTTACTTAGCAATTTACCTGAAAATCACTGACCCTTTTGTCTCTGTAAGAGGCACTGCTTGTACAACTATAACATTATAAGCAATTTCTACCAACACCCTTTATCTGGCTGTCATTATTAGTGTTATTTGTTATGAATTCTGGTTCAATATGATTTATTATATCATCACTATTATTACCATTGTTGTTAATGATAATAGTTTTGGGTTCTGTTTTTTTTTTTTTTTTGGGGGGGGGGTCCACTGTTTTTATTATCATTTATTGTTGTTACCTACTCCTTTGTCTTTTCTTTCTTTTGTTTCGTTTTTATTTTCTCACACACACACAAACACACACACACACACACACACACACACACTGATGCATAATGATGAATATGTAATTAGTATCTGTTTTTGTCTTGTCTTACTTGTTGTCATGTCTTTCACGTTTTGTTATGTTTTCAACAGCAACCACTTAGCTGGTTTGTCCCCCCCGTCTTGTCTTATGTCTTTTTTGTCCCACTGTCTTGTCTTGTCCTGTCTCTGTACACTTTTGTCTACATGAGCCCTCCCTCTATGTATATGTATACAAGCAAGGAATGAATGAACATGTGAATATAAAGTTTGAGATTGTTGCTTAAACACAAGCTGTAATTAAAATAAAGTTGTCCTCCGAAGAGGGGGGTGGTGGCAGTTTAAAAAAAAAACAAAAAAAAGAAGATTTCTAATTTAACAATTTAAAAAATAGTAACAGATATGTCTGAAAATGACAAACAACTTGTCTTTTATTCCAGAACCAGCTGAAAGAGCAACCACAAAAATCATAAAAGTAAAAGGATAAAAAAAATCTATCTATCTATCTATCTATCTATCTATCTATCTATCTATCTATCTATCTATCTATCTATCTATCTATCTATCTATCTATCTATCTATCTATCTATCTATCTATCTATCTATCTATCTATCTATCTATCTATCTATCTATCTATCTATCTATCCGTCCGTCCGTCCGTCCGTCCGTCCGTCCGTCCATCCAATGACATCTACAAACAATATGTGCACTGCAGTCTTCAACGCATTTGGATCCAACTTACTTGTGTTAATCCTTGCGTCATGTACGTCACAGTAAGCGTCCTTGTGAAACACAACAGCAGAACCAAGTTTAGTGGCAGCGAAAGTAAAGAAACAAAGCTTCAATTTAGGAAAATTTTAATCAAATTTCTTTAATTGATTCAAGTTGATTAATTGATAAATCATTTCAGCTCTACTTTAATATTCAGTGTATAATATTTACATGCATTTGGGAGGATGTAATTACAAAAACGGACTGGATTATTCACAATCATCTAAAGCTAAAGATGTTTTGTTATTATTATTATTATTATTATTATTTATTTATTTATTTATTTATTTATTTACAAATGATATATGACAAAATTTACATAAAATATGCAACAACATAGACCCAGTAACAAAATGGAAATGAAAAGAAGATGAAAACACACCTCCAGTGTCTGGTTTCATGATTTAGGTATTATATAATTTATTTTATTTATTTTTGATCTAATTTTGCAAAAACCTAAATCATGTAAAAGATTAAACAAAATAGCCAAGCATCAAAGTTCATGGCTCTCACCGAATGTTTGAGTGGGGACCACAGTTATTCCCCTTAAAAAGCCCTCAACAGACAAAACAAACACATCTTCTGTTGAAAGGCTTTTATTTTGTAGGTGAGTTGAGGGCAGAATGGTGCAATACTAGATAAACAAAAGATTACACACTGAAAATGTAAGGAAATATCCCCTATCTCAACAAAATGACTGTGATATTACACTTTCTTTCATAACTCATTGGATTATATTCAGTTTCATTATTATCCCATTCAGTTTCTGCCCATGGTTTGCTCTGAACATCATGTGCCTTACACATCAATCCAACAGGTGGCGCTAAATCACCACTGAAAATTTAGAAATAAATACTTCAATGGTCTTTTCCTTTTTTTTTTTTTTTTTTTTTTAACTTTACGAAAGAACTACAACAATGCAATCCAATATTACAGGAAACAGACAACAGACAATATGCAAAATATAAAAATATAATAAAAAAAGGCAGCACAGTTATCGGACGGGGGTGTAATCATTCCATTTTAAACATTTCTTAGTACATTTGAATGGTTTTTGGTGTTGGGGATAATGAGTTTGAATAAATTAGGGAATCACACATGTACATTTTAAAATTAAGATTTAAAGAAGATGTTTATGAACATAGCATTCCTCTTTTTGTGATTCACTTTTTATTGTTTTTTCTTTCTTTTCACCCATTAAACATTAGGATATAGTTGTAAGAAAATATATCAATAAAAATACAAAAATTAAATGTAAAAAAAAATTGAACATGACATTTTTTTTGTTAAAATAAAAAGATTTTTATTTATATTTTAGAATTGCTGTGGTTAAAATTTGTAATAACGTTCTTACCTGTCATTTCAATGGGTCCAGAAAGAAAAAGAATAAGGAGAATAATAGAATAAATGAAAAAGGGATTCTGAGTCTTGATTACAAAATATACATGTATGTTCAATATCTAAATATGTAGAAACAATATAGGTAGGTGCAATACATTTTTAAAAAAAAATTAATTTCCTCTATCTTTTTATCATATTACTAAGATATACCACATACACACTACTTATTACATACATACTGTATGTCAACAGACCGTTTTGATGTTTATGAAAAGCAATGTTGTTTTTTGTAGGTGGAGCATCACCAGAGGCAGAAAGATTCATTTCCAATATTCAGTTACAAATGGATGCACCTTTAGTCCATCTCTTCAGAAGCTCAGTTTATATGAACTCAATTCACATTTGACCACTTTCAGTGTAGTTATAAATGTAATTTTGACGCCAGGATTGATGAGGTTCAGGGTCAGTCAGGTGTCTGACATTTACATAAGGTAAACACAGATAAGAAGAGACAAACAAATGTTCTGGGAGAAGAACACTGGACGGAGCGTTCCTAAGTTAACTAAAGTAATTGGTTCACAAAAACACCTGCCTTATGGTGAATATGTGAAGCCATAACCAGATCTGAATCCCATAGAACATCTGCAGTCAGTCTTAAAACAGCAGTTGGGAGAAGATACCTTTCAAATCTGAAAAACCTGGAGCAAAAGAAGAGCAATCCAAAACTCCAGTGGAGACATGTAAGAAACTCATTCATGGTTACAGGAACAAACAAATATTAAGTTATCAGTGCCAATGATTTTGTCCCGTACATTTTTTGTGTGAAATTTGCAAACAAAAGAAATGAACACGTGAATACCAATACGAATATGAATACCATACATTTGCAATTGTAACAATTTTCTGTGAGATGTGTTGCATTTTCTGACAACTACACACTGAAATGGAAAAAAAAAATGTTTGCACTGAAGGATTTTAGTCTTTTTAGTACCATGGCTCACCTCTGACCATGAATACTGATAGCTGTACTTGTATTATTATTATTATTATTATTTTATCCATGATTTCATTTTTGGTTTTGCTGCATGTTTTTAATGATATATGAGAATGTGCCATTTTGTCTCATAACTGTCAATTTAGTTCTGTGAGTCTAAAGTTGGAAAATGGAACATGTGAGTAAGCAAAAGAAAAACTGTAAACAATTTTCTATTTTAATTTTTTATCAGATTGTACTATAAATAGTGACCTAATTTAAAGGAAATAGAGTAAGACATTAGATAACTTTAAAACTATTACACTGATTTGTTTTCTGTGGCTGATTTGGCTATTTATGTTTATGTTTATGTTTATGTGTATGTTTATGTTTATGCATTTGGCAGACGCTTTTTTCCAAAGCGACTTACAGGGGAAAACCAATTAAATCACTCAATCAGTCAAATTTTATTTATATAATGCCAGATCACAAAAAAAAGTTATCTCATGACACTTTATATATAGAGTTGGTCAAAACCAGACTCTAAGCCAATTTACAGAAACCCAACAGAATCCTCCAGGAGCAAACACTTGTGACTGGTGACAGTGGAAGGAAAAACTTCCCTTTAACAGCAGAAACCTCAAGCAGACCCAGACTCCTGGAGGATGGCCGTCTGCCTTGACCAGTTGGGGTTAAAGAGAGAGGGTAAAGAAAGAGAAAAAGAGAGAGCGATAGAGATAGAGACTGGGGGAGAAGGGGGGAGTAGGGGGAGACACATGGAGGCATTTGAGGATAAGTGAGTGGTGATGATGAGGGCAGGGAAGAGGCAGGACCACCGCAGCAGGTCCAGAAATACTCCTGGAAGAATCTGTGATAATCCTGGGAAAAATCTTATTAGAATATTTAAGATGGAATGTTTGAAAGTGCTAGGATAGGAGGTGCTCTCGGAAGAGCTGGGTCTTCAGGAGCTTCTTGAAGATAGGCAGGGATGCCTCTGTTCTTGTAGCACTTGGTAGGGCGTTCCACCAACGTGGAACGACCCATGAAAAGAGCCTGGATTGTCTTGTGCAAGGTCTGGGGACCACCAGACTACGTTCCCCAGATGAGCGGAGTGGTCGTGGGGCGACATAAGCTTTTATCAGTGCACCTAGGTAGGTAGGAGCAGACCCACGGAGAATTTTGCAGGCTAGGATTAAAGATTTGAATTTGATGCAGGCAGCTATGGGTAGCCAGTGTAACTCAATGAGTAAGGGGGTGACATGTGCCCTTTTAGGCTGATTGAAGACCAGACGCGCTGCTGCATTCTGGACCATCTGTAGTGGTCTGTCAACACAAGCTGGGAGGCCCGTTAGAAGAACATTGCAGTAGTCAAGGCGGGAGATAACCATAGTCTGCACCAGGAGCTGGGTGGCCTGTTGGGTTAGGTATGGCCTGATCTTTCTTAGGTTGAACAGAGTGAAACGGCATGATCAGGTGACAGAGGCAACATGATCTGTGAAGGTCAACTGATTATCAATCATGACTCCCAGGTTACGTACTACACTGGTAGGAGCCAGAGGTATGGAGTCAATACTGATGGAGATGTCCTGCTGTATGGTTGGCTTAGCTGGGAAGACCAGCAGTTCAGTTTTGGACAGGTTCAGCTGAAGGTGATGGGCTTTCATCTATGCAGATATGTCAGAGAGACAATCTGAGATTCGTGCTGAGACTGTGGAGTCATCAGGTGGGAATGCCAGATAGAGCTGGGTATCATCAACATAGCAATGATATGAGAAGCCGTGTGAGTGGATGATCTCACCGAGTGAGGTGGTGTATATGGCAAAAAGGAGGGGGCCCAACACAGAGCCTTGGGGGACCCCCGTGGTGAGGCGGTGAACTGCTGATATGTGCCCTAGCCAGGACACTTTGAAGGACCAACCAGTAAGGTAAGATTGAAACCAGGAGTGTGCATGGCCTGTGATGCCCATGTTCCAGAGTATGGATAACAGGATATCATGATTGACAGTGTCAAATGCTGCTGATAAGTCCAGTAGAATGAGTACTGAAGACTTGGCTGCTGCTCTAGCCTCTTTCAAGGCTTCTGTCACAGACAACAGTTTCAGTGGAGTGGCCGATTTTGAAGCCAGATTGACTATTTGACTGTTATACAGCTCATTATGAACTTCAACTGCTGATTTCTATATTATTTGTTGTTTTCTTGAGGATAAGGAAGGCAGACCTTGAACTAATACTGTTTTGGTGATGCTGTGTGTGTTGCAGACTCACTAAGTGAAGCACTGAAGGCCATCAGTGTGAGCACAGAACTGATTGAAGAGGAGCTCAAGCCTCATTTGGACACAGTGCTTGCAGCGCTGCTGGAAAAGAGTGAGTTACTGTTACTGTTCTTGCAAAGACAGCTCTACTTCTATGACCACGACTCTGTGTGTTTCCAAGCTGCACAAATATGAGTATTACAGAGAAACAAGTGAGTTGACCCGTGGGGATCCACATGTTCTAGATGTGGTAGTTTTTATACTGTTGTGTATTCGTGCATGCTGTACTGCATTTGTCCAGCAGTTACTACCAAAGTATTCTGGGTATAGCAATGTAATTGTAAGGCAGTATTCCAAAATTACTAATACCTCTCAAAATATTGGTCCAATTGACTTGCTGTTTTTGCTAGTCTGTTCCTTGACCAAAAATACATAAATATACCAAACTGCAACAGTCAACTATTTCTGGATTTTGTGTGAAGCCCCAGACACACACACACGCTCACACACACACACACACACACACACACACACACACACACACACACACACACACACACACACACTGAGGCCACTTGGCTTTTATAATATAGATGAACAGTGTGGTTATAGTAACCAAGTAATAATACTTCACTACTGTACTCAAGTATGTTTTGGGAGAATTTGTACTTTACTGAGTATTTCTTTGTCTGTTTACGTCCACTTTTACTTCACTACACTTCCTAACTCAATTGTATACTTCTACTCTGTTAATGCACAGTATCATTTCTTGGTACAAAAATAAATTCAAGGAAATTTGGTGTTTTCACTGCTGAGATTACTGGTGACTGCAGCAAAGTTAGGAAGCTGATTTATTATTGGGCCTAATCTCACAATGAACAAGTGCAAATGGCAGTCCACACTCAACCTCTGATCTGCTGATGTGAGGGAGAGTTGAATGAAGCTACGCCAAAAAACAGGTTGGTATTATGTCACTGGTTTAGACTTTGGATTCCTTGTTTACAAAGTGTAATGTAGGCTCCATGTTTTGAGGTGCCACATAAGTGTCATTGTTTTCTTTTCCTTTTTTTTTTTTTTTTTTTTCTTGAAAATTTTGACATTTCTAATACCAGCAGTAGCCTACTCCTGTTTAGGTTTTTGAAACCTCATTTTTGAAGTGTGTAGTGTAGACATCATTTATAATATTTTGACTGCTTGTCTTTGACTTTACTATGTTTTAAAGTCCTAGATAAACTTTATAGTATTCAAAATTCTGACTGCCTTTGGTTGTTATTAAAATTTACTTGTACTTTGCTTTCATTACTTGAGTACATTTAATTGTAGATTACTTGATATACATAGGCACAGTAAATACTAGATACTTACAGACTTTAACTTGAGTAGCATTTTAGTTGGTGACTTGAACTTCTACCAAAGTAATTTTGTGGTAGGTTACCTCTACTCAGGATCAGGGTCAGGATAAACTTCATTGTCCCGTATGGGAAATTTGTTTTGGACAACATTGCTATACATTTCTGCATTCACATTCAGACACATTGTAGCAATAGTAAGCCAAATTATTTGAGGAAGGAGCGTTGGTTTATGGATTAATTCAATTACAGATTTATAGTTGAAGATGCCCGCATCTAACTATTAAATCTTAAATTTAAATTAACCCAAACAATAATTTGGAAACCTTGCAAAGGTGGTGGAACTTTTGACGGGACAGGGAACCCGAGTGTGAAAATACACAGTACACAAGAACAACTGAGGCAGAGGATTTATACCAGGGGTCACCAACCTTTTCTCCTCTGTGGGCTACTTTTACCTAATGAAGTTGCCAGAGGGCTACTCTAATTTAGCAACATTTGTTTACATAGCTATTTTTCATACATACACATATTTTGTATCATACGTTTGTAACATTGTGCTCTTCATTTATTTTATTTATATATCTTTGTTTTAACATTTACAATACTTAAAAAGTGTTAATATGAAACTATTATTTTACTTTAATTAAGAAAATCAAAAGTAGAAAAAAACAAATACAAGCATTTGCATGCTGTATTCCTAAATATTTTAATACTATGTCAAAAATTATGAAATGGAACAATCCTGCATATTTTTATAGAATTACTAAAAACAAATAATACACACCTGTATGTGCATTTTTAATACTCTGAAATTGTGAAAAGGAACGTTGTCACTCACACAATAAAACTTCACCAGCATGTGCTGCTGTTTTTCTGAAGGATTTGACCTTTTCTAAATTCACATATGCTGTCAAAACATATTAATTAAAACCAGAACTTTGTGCACATAAATCCACCATCCCCGTCACTTCTACAGTCATCACACTGGAGTCAAACCCAGAGGCACCTGTTCAGGTCCGACTCCAGCTGTCTGAGTGCATGTGCAGACAGTGCACATATGTTTGCGGTTGTCCAGGATGTGACCCACTTTACTGATGCCTCTGCTGAAGCGCTGGTCTTGGTCAGTTTAGTGAACATGGACTGTTGGTTTTGGACTTTAGTTTTCAGCTCTTTTACCTTCTCTTTACGGAGGCTGATTCCCACTGGAGAACCTCCAGAAAAGTTGCTGTGAACTTTGGTGAAATTCTGCTCCATGTTGCATCTTTTACTGACTTCCAGAACACCCCACAGATCACACACACACACACACACACACACACACACACACACACACACACACGTCTTTCACATTTGTCAAACAGAAGTCCGTGCCTCATCGTTGGTGAAAATAACTCCCTGACTATATTTGGCCGACATCGTTGTGGGGCTAAACCCACTACCTGCCTGGCATCTGGCTCATCCTGGGCCCCGCCCCTCTTCAATGACAGGCAGCAAACCAGCGCTAAAGTTTGATTGACAGCTAGTTGACCATTTCATCTCTGGAGGGGGACACTTGTAATTTTGATTGGGTGGAAATTTAGACCTGTTCTACCAAATGACGAATCAATTTTGTGTTCTTATATTAGTGACCCTTGGAGAGCCACTGGTAGATCGCGAGCAACGTGTTGGAGAACCCTGAACTAGTTCTATTTCTAGAACAGGCCTGTGGGCGACTCGCATGGTCCCTGCGGGCGACCTGGTGCCCACGGGCACCGTGTTGGTGACCCCTGATCAGGGCCAGATTAACACTTCATTGTACCCTGGGCAACAATATTCAAGGGCCCCATCATCACAACCCCAGGATCCCTATAATCTGGCAAAATACAGAATAAGTTCCAGGAATATATGTAAATATACCCCAAACTTCAATATCTAACTATCATCAAATGCATTTTGATGTACAAATGTGTAAATGCTCGTAGAACTACAAGTGCACCACTATAGCCTCTTGTCAAGGCCACTCACTTGCATATGATGATATGAAAATAAAACACATTAGCATCAGTATAATCTAAAATTGATCCACTACATTAGAAAGAGAGGGAAGTGTCCTCCATTTTCACAAAAAATAAATAAGAAACCATTTCCAAAGTATCCAGTATTTATTTAAGAACACTTTTTGCCAACACAAATGTATTGAATCGTCAGAAAAAGCCCACAGACAAAACACAAACATCATCTGATAGACTCAGATATGAATTTTAACTCTTTCCCCTCCAGAGCATTTTCCAGTGAGTTGGTAGCCAGCGCCAGCCTTTTTGGTCATTTTCACTAATCTTTGGAGGCTGACTGAAAATGTTGTGTTAGGAGTATGTGAACACTGAATACATCAAAAGAAAGAACAGAACTTCAACTTTTAAACACAAAAGACGATTTTATTCTATCTTCATTCGTTCGTGAGATATGAATATTTGAATATTGGTCATTTTCAGGAAAAAAATGAATTTAGAGGAAAAAACTGAGAAAATTGAATTTTTTCAAAGACATTGATTTTCAAGATAAAACTGATTTCCTATTTACATTTTTGACTCTTCTTTACCAACAGTAACACTGTATTCAAAATCACAAAATAAAATAATTATAACAACAATAATAATAATAACAAACAGCTCTAAGATATCCCATCATTCCACAAAATGTTAGAGGAATCCACACCAAATTTTAGACCAAACATCTTCTAAAGCACCAGGTTCCTTCTAAACTTTACACTTTGGCATACATCAGTTATAAGTAACAACATATTAGTTTAGCTTTTTGATATGAACACTTCAATATTCCTCATTTTCAAGAAAAAAAGAAACAAATTCACTATACTGTAGATTTCTGGCCTTTGCTTGGCTGTACCACATCCTTGTTGGACCAGCTGCTGTGTTTGATCTGTAAATAATTATATGGACATGTAGTTATTTATCTTTGCATGAATATATGTATTTATTTATTTATTTATTTATTTATTTATTTATTTATTTATTTATTTATTTATTTATTTCATACAGAAGCTAAATCAAACAGTGTCTTACCTGTGTCCCCACTGACATTATGGAGCTGAACCACATCTGTGTCCTCAGTCTGAATCTGAACTCACTCTAACAGATGAACACGAGCTGTCCTTTATCTTCTCCCACGTCTGGTTGTCTGTCTTCTTCTTGAATGTCCCCTAGAAATGTCTCTTCTCTCTTCCTCCTGTCTGTCATTTTTTCTGTGTCGCTCCGTGACCCCCCCCCCCCAATCTCCGTGTCGGACCTGAGCCGCTCCGTGTTTCCCGTGTTCCGTGTCCGTCTCCCTCACCTTCTGTTTCTCCATTCCTGTCTCTAAATGGTTCTTCTGTAGCTCCATCATATACTGAATTGTCAGACTCTGTCTCCATAATCATCTTTAAGGCTTTTGAAACTGCGTGCGGCTCCTGCACAGTCTGCATTTCCTCATTCAGTGACTGCCGCTGGATGCGTTGCCATGGGATACGGAGACTCCAGTGCGAGAACGTTAAACCCGGTCCGTCATTTTTCCGAAAAAACGGCTTAACTGTCTGTTTTTGGACTAAGGAAAGTATTTCACATGATCCGCAACAGCTTCAACTAAAGTATAACAGTGAAAACACGGAGTGACGGAAAATCTCGTCATTGGCGAAGAAAGAGTTAAACAGAAATCCACTTGTCACCTCAGAATTCAACAAGAGAGTTAAAGTAAGTGCAATGTAAACATCGTTTTGATTCGCGTACGTATGTCGCATAGTTCTTGACGTCTCACATCCCGCTCAGTGCACGCACGTTGATTTGCGTCACAGCTGATTTGCTTTTTGGACTGACCAATGAGGAGAGGGTCTCAGCTCACGGTCACAGACAGGAGCAGGGTTTCTGTGCAGTGCATTGGCTCCGGACAGCGGACAGTTTCATTTATAAGCAAAAGATAACCAGATATTTTCGTTATGCCCGAGCTACCCAGGACCCTTCAGACATCGCGGGCCCCTGGGCAATTGCCCAGTTGCCCATATGGTTAATCCGGGCTTGCCCCTGAGTTATACACACATAAAGAATTTATTGACTAAACTAAGACATACAAATAACACAAAGACAAGAGACAAATACGATAAAAGGGAGCAGGAGATTACGGACAGGAGGAAAGTGGACTAAATTGGCATGTGGTTATATTCAAGATATTATCACATTAGTGAGGTTAAGGTGAGGTAAACCTACTTAAATTGGAATAACACCAACTCAGATAAGCCAGGAGTAAGTTTTCTTACAGGTTGTCGGTCTTTGAAGGATGCAGGTTTTGGCTTTGTAGAAGGAGCTGACAGGGCTGGAGTGGCACGGCAGTGGTGTGGACGAAAACAGCTGGAAGCAGTCTGGACGGCGGATGGAGGAAGTTGTGATGACGTCTCTGACAGAGTTCGAAGCAGCAGCTGATGTTGGCACGGCCCGAGCAGAGGAGGCACGAGGGCACGGAGGCGAGAAGGCATGAGCAGGACCAACGAAGTGAGAAGAGACTCTCGAAGTTAAAGAGCAAAGACTCCGAAGAGTACAGCAAGAAGCATGTGCAGAAAAGTGCAAAAAGCAGAAACGCAGAAAAGCATAAAAAGCAGAAAAGCACAAAAAGCAAAAAGGCACAAAAAGCAATGGAGAGAAGTTGGGTCCTTTTCCTTTATAGTTTGGCCAGGGACCAACCCATCCCGTCCTCCTCATGCATATTGATGAGTTATTGATCTCTTTGGGCCGTGCCTTCCTTTGTCCATTTTGGCGCTAATCCAACCTCCTTTCGCCGGTCATTTGCATATTTCAGAGTATCACATTTCTCTTCCCTCTTAGGAGAGGGGGAGAGGAATGTGCAGACTTGTAAGAAAACTTCTCCCAACCTTAAATAAGATCCATAAATAAGATCACTCAAACTTTATACATCACCTGTAACCTCACTCAGCCTTAATAAACTAAGCACCATTATTCCGACATGCTATAAGCAGTAATGTTCTTACTTTCAACATAATTCAACGTGAACATAAACAGGACACACGTATATGAACCCACAGGTCAGGCAAATGGCTTAGGCATAGATATACATAAAAGAGGTACCCTGCGGAGTAAAATCAACATTAACACATTTCTGTGACACTATTAATCATGGCAACAGATACGGATTTTGTTATTCAGTCCTTTGTCCTTAGGTTTACATCCATGTCTGGGTAAACAGGAACGATGGGACACAGATGTTGAGAGGAAGGGGGTCGACTAAGTGTTCATTTAAATTAGATTAGCTTCATTCCCTAAGACCATTTGTCATTATAAATGTCGCTTGCAGAGGATGTCCCTGCTTTGACCTGATACCAACCAATCAGGACAGTTTTTCAGGAATTTGGTTTGTGCCGGAGAGAGATGATCTGATTAAGAGTTTTTAGTCCGTCCTTTGTTCACTGACTGCACCATCATGACGCGACAACATACAATCACAAAACAACTCAGTTACAAAATACTTCTACTCAAGTGTGACTTTCCCATACTTTATACAACAGTGGAAATGAATGGATAACACATAATGACCTACTGCTGCTTTTGTGGCATTTCCGAAATGGATGTTTCTCTCTATTTAACCTTTCTTAAGTGATTTATCATCATATATTATAATATTATCCACTGTATTTAGCATTTTTCAGTGAAAATCAAGTATTTTCCCAAATATAATTTACTGATCATGTAGATGTTCATAAATGCTTAAAGTTTATTGTTATAATATCAAAAACAGAAAACTGAAGAAAAAGTGAATTTTTCTGCAAAAATATCAATAACTGGATGTAAAAACAATTGTCTCCATTCACTGTCATTTGTCAAACTACATGTGTTTTACCGGTGAACCACTGTTGTAGTAGATGACGTGTAAATTGGCAACAAAGGCATATTAAAAAAAAAAAAAGATCTGATCTTTGTCTTGTGCTGCATAATTTGATGCTGAAGTAATAAATGCTGAGTCACATTAAGGACTCAAACAACATTCAAGTTGTTGCAGTGACTGGATATCCTCCCGTTGCTTTAATTCTAAACATATGGTTTTGTGTGCATCCACAGAGAAAGATGCTGCTATTGAAATCACCCGAAGTGGAATTCTACCCACATTGGCTCAGGCCCTGCGGGAAAAAGGCCGCTTGAGCTGCCAGGTGGTGCTGGTCATCGCTGAGATGGCCCGAGATGGTAAGATACTGCTACTGCTGCAGTACCACCAGGAAAATGTGTGGTGGTTCTACTAATATGCAACTCTGCTGCTGTATAGTTTAATAAAATACCACAGGAAAAAGAACTTCATAAATGTTACACCTTTTGTTGAAACTTATAGTGAAAAACAATGGATTTTTCTTTTAATAACTCCAGTATTTGTTCTTATGAGGTCACCATCAAGATTGATATATATATATATATATATATATATATATATATATATATATATATATATATATATATATATATATATATAAATAAACACAAGAATTGACAGACTATAGTTAATTTGTAGTTTTAAACATATTTAGAATGTTTTTATACTTACTTTTTGTCTCTAACACAATGCTATTCCTCTCTCCTACATCATTCATTAAAATTGTTTCCAATTATTTCCAATTATGCAAATTAGGTTCTAACATGATTTCACAACTTCTAGTGACTTAGGAAAGAAAATAGATACTTTCACTACTGAAGAATTGGCTACACGGGACAGTAGTGTAATAGTGCAGTAGTGTGAACTGTCAGTGGGATATTTCAAACAGCAAGAGAACATTTAGTCCTTAAAGTCGATGTATTGGAAGCAGAACAGGGACAGTACGAGGATCGGAGTGACTTTGATAAGGGACAAACTGTGATGGAAGATGACTGGGTCAGAGCATCTCAAAAACTGCACGTCTTATTGGATGTTTCCTAGTCTGCAGCAGTTAGCACCTGCCAACAGTGGTCATAGGAAGGACAAACAGATCTAAATTCAGCTGTTCGTCTTTACATTATTACCACCTGCCTAATATTAGTAGGTCCCCTTTTGCTGCCAAAACAGCTCTAATCAGAGATGTGAATTTGAAGATGTTACAAAAGTGAAAAGGTTCATTTTGCTGCATCATCCCTATAGGGAAATCAGATCTCTGCTTTTAGTCCATGCTTATACACACACAGTAACTAGCACCAGCATTAGCATTAGCATTAGGACATAGCACACGTCAGGTGCGTTGAGTTGCCATTGAAAGCAGTTGGGGACAAACTCCAGATCTTGTGTGGTACTTGTTTGCACAACACAGCCCACACATGCTCAATTGGACTGAGGCCTGGCTGACCTTCCCTAGGCCACTTAAGGTAGATATGAAATACTATAGAATGGAAGACCCCACAACACAGTGTTGGAGATGCGGTGACCGTGTCACCATTCACATTTCCACATATTCAAGACATCAACCTCGATAAGTGAATGTTGACTTGTTGTCTAATATATCCCACCCACAGACAGGTGACATTTTTGCCAAATCATCAGCATTATTACTAGTTCACCTGTCAGTGGTCTTAACCCCTTAATTCTCAAATTTGACCAAAACACATGAAAGTAGATAGAAATTTGGGTATGATTTTCTCCTTATGTTTGTTTTAGCTGCAGTGAGAGAGCCATGCATCGAGGCAGGACTGGTGAAGGAGCTGGTTCCATATCTGAACAGCAGTGACCAGGAGATGCTACTGAACACTGGGCGGGCCATCGGTCGCATCTGTTTTGACAACTGTGAGTTTTTTCTGACAGCACAGCCTCAGTCAGCAGGGTGCAATGATGAAAAGGATGGTGATGACAGTGTGACAGACAATGTGCCTGAAACTTAGGCTTACTAAATCAAAAAGCACACTAAAACCCAAACAGAACAAAAAAAAAACCAGAAACTCGTCTCTAAATCATCAAATCCATTTTTTCCCCATGGCTATTGAAAGATATTGTCCCTCAGGAGCTCTTGGGGGTCCACATATAAGCTTACTATCTGTAAAAACTTAATGACATATGTTTTATTGCCTTGTAAATAGACCAGTCAAAGTTTGCCTCTGATTTTCTGAGTTACAGTATGTACCCTTTACAAGTAAATGGCATGTAAGAGTTGTCAGAATGCAGCAATGGTTGAAATCTGGACAAAAGAAACCAACATGTCCCTGCTACATTTAGAGGGATTGAGGAGATGGATTGAGGAGTCTTAAAAGTCTTAAAAATGCCTGTGAGCAAAATTATATCCACCAAAAGGGAACCAAAACAGCAAAATTTAAACTTTTAGATTATTTACGTTGGTGGTCCTTTCTCTCATTGTTAAGCATTTGCCTATTTTTTAAACTTGAGAAGAGATACTGATTTTACATGAGATACCTGTATGAAGATACCACATGCCATCACATATCCATATGGACTGGTGTGAAAGTGCCTGCGCCAGACCAGGAAAGATGATAGTTGTTATGCATTTCTAGCATGCTGTCTTTCTAAGAGGCTGAGTACAGAATTGTATAGTTTATCTCTTGGAGTGGTGAAATGGTAATCAGGTAGCTCTGTGCTTAGGTCATCTTTGCCTCAAGTACTGCTCCCAGTGCACTGACACATTGCAATTGCTCAGTTACCTGATCCTACTGCCTGTTTCTGCACCTGTGTTGGTCATCCTTGCCAACATTTCCCCTGTTTCTGATGTTATGTTGACACCTATTGCAGGTAGTACAATGTTCCTCCACCAGTGCTGCCACAAGCCACCAGTTTGACCTCTCCATAGGTCGCTCAGTGGGGTTTGTTTCCAAGCCTGGTCTCTTACTGCCTTTCAGAGGGCTTCTTCTTTTGCGGTAGTCCAGAAGATATCAATATCACTAGCATTCTTACCTTTCCAGGAAAGATTTTTTCAATTTAGTTAGATTTTAATCATATAGTGCGAAATCCCAACATAAAATCATATCAAGACAAATAAATCTACTGACAGTAAGCGCTTGGGAATGAAAAAAAAATCACCCCAACAGACAAAATGCTCTACAGAAATGGGCTCAGGGTGGACCGTTATCTGCATCACCTGGTGAGGGTGAACAGCCTGTCTTCTGTTTGCTCCTGGATAGTCTCCAGGCTATTCTCGGCCACAGTGTTCTCCTCCCAGCATCCCAATCATTGTCCAGTAGGTTTCTTCCTCTGATGATGGCCTTCTACTCATGGAGCTGTCCTGGCAATTCCTTCTTTAGGTGTCTCCATTGCTCAAGCCTTCCAATTGAGTTGCTCTGTTCCCTGGCTCTCCAGTACTCAGGCCTTCTGCCTGAGGTGCTCTTCTTCCTGGATCTCCAGCACTCAGGACATCCATCCGAGGCTACCCACTCCATGATAGTCTGTTTAAGGATTCTTGTTCCATCTGTTCTCCAACACTTAGGTCAGCCTACTGATGTCCTCTGGCTATCCAGCACTTGGGCCTTCCTCCATAAGTCCTCTGATAGGCTTTACTCAAGCCTCTGTTGCATCCATTTGAGTTCCAGCTTCTGTCCACCTTTAGTCCCATACTTTCCTGGCTTCATGACTTCAGTTCATCTATTTCGTGTGGGTTTGTCCATTGGTTTATCTGTCTGCAGTTTCTAATTCCTTTGCCGACCTAATGTGTGTTCTGTTTGTACGCCACCTGATCCATTTGTGCCACTGAGCTGGCATCCTGGTTTTCCCCAGCCATTGTGCCTTCAGTATGCTCTTTACCAAGTTAGTCGGTTTTCGATCCTTCTATCTATGGAAACAAACATTTGACCAACTGGACAAACCAAAGCTTACACTACTTATCCTAGCTGGTCGACTTTGCTGCCTTCCTGATCCTGAGCACTGGGCTCTTTGTTTCTGTCCTCTAAATGTCCTCTGCTGTTCAGTTCTTTTCACTAAATTCCCAACTGAACACCTCAGCCAGACCCCTGGAACCCAATAAATCCAAGTCAAAAGTGAGAACATCATATCCATTTCACATCATGGTAACAACAGCAAGCCTTTACATTAAGAGGCCTTGAATTAACAAATGGAATTTCATGTTTATCATTGTTTTGATATCTGTGTCTTTATTCTTCTTTACTCAAGCATATCAACAGGACCAGTTGGTTCAAAGTGGTGTAATCCCCAGACTGGTGTCCATAATGAGGACGTATCCAGAAAACGATCCCCTGGTTAATGTCTGCCTGCTGGCCCTCTGTAACCTAGCTGATATAGGTGAATATCAAGTCAATATCATTATTATAGTAATTCATGATCATAAACTATGATCTCCCTATGATGTTATACTGTCTGTATTTACACACCAGAGGGGAGTTTGATAGTCAGGATAATTAGGTACCTCCTACACTGTCTGCCTGATGGATGTCTGTGTTTGCAGAGTCTGCAAGGGAGGCCCTGACAGAGCAGGATGTGGCAGATGTTCTGATCTTTCAGCTCAAACGGTCACCTGATGCTGAACGTCGACATGTTGTTCTGGAAATACTGGGCTCACTTGGTGAAAGTGGTAAGAGGGCAATGGTCAAAGTGGAGATTGGAGTGGAGAGTAAAACATACACTCAGTTATCCCAATCTGATTCAATTCAGAATAACATTCAGTTGGAAAAATCTAATCAAATGGGAAGGATTGCTTATAGGATTTACATTTACATTTATGCATTTGGCAGATGCTTTTTTCCAAAGCGACTTACAGGGGAAAACCAATCAAATCACTCAATCAATCAAATTTTTATTTATATTACGCCAGATCACAACAACATGACACTTTATATATAGAGTTGGTCAAAAACTAGATTCTAAGCCATTCATTCATTTTCTGAACCCGCTTTATCCTCACTAGGGTCAGGGGGGTCGCTTGGAGCCTATCCCAGCTACACAGGGGCGAAGGCAGGGTACACCCTGGACAAGTCGCCAGTTCATCACAGGGCGATTCTAAGCCAATTTACAGAAAAAAAAGGATCCAAAAGAGTTTATTTGAGATGCTCTTTGGAAAAACACATTCATAAAGTAGATGACAAACAGGAAGAAAACTACAAGGCACTCTCTTTAAGCATTAAAATGCCTTTATTCTCACAGCATGGTCATGTATGCAGGTCTATACAGATTGTTTTGATTAGAAGTTCTATATACAACACTTGAGACTAGAATGTGTCCTTAGAACAATATCATTGACTTAGTATTTTTAAAATAAATATGTTTGAAAAACACAGTGCATGAAAGGGTTAAACACTCCAGCAGCAAGGCAGGTTTTTCTGAAGGCTTCTAAAGTCTACTGTTTTACACAGATTTGAAATGATCATAATTATTGCATACCTGATTGTGTTCTTTGACCAGATACACTGAAACTGCAGTTTGCAGAGTCAGGAGTACCAGAGGCTTTATCAGAGATGATCCGGAATCTGCAGGGAGGTTCTGATCCCCATGACCTTTGCAGCATTAAGATTGCCTCCAACCTCATAGTGTCTCTGCTGTTAGGGGGTGAGTGATGCAAGCATCTGCTCTGTCTGACTCTGCAGGATTTATTTTTGCCTTTCATTGTGTCTGAATGTCATCTATGACATCTAAATGTTATTTAAGTCTTCAGTCTAGGAAAGGAACCTTGTTTTTATTTTATTTGTTTAATGTCAAGCATGTTTTCAAGTACGAAAATATGCAAGATTTTCTTATTTAAAAATGAGTCCACTTGAACAACTTGCAAATATTGTTTAGCATTTCAAATAAATTTTTCAGTAGGAAGCTTTTTATTAAGTAATCCAGCCAAGTAGAATGTTCTTATCACATTAACAGCTTCTTTAACTTCATGCAGAGGGTGTACTCTAGTTGTGTTGTTTACCTGACAAATAGTAATAGGAAAGTCTCCTTCCAATGTCTTTGTGTACAAGTGGTTTTGCCTTTAGTAATTCTGTTCTGTGTCTGTGTGGCAGACGAGTCTATGCAGAAGTGTTTTGGTGAAGGCTCTGGTGTCGTGTACCAGGATGTTCTGTCATGGCTACAGAGCACCAACACTCAGCTGCAGCTCTCCGGAGCCCTGGCCATTGCCAATTTCGCCAGGAATGGTGAGTTAGAAATGAGCACAGACTGTTAGACATAGGCTCAATAGTAGTGAGTGATTTTCGCTGTCACAGTCTTATAAACCCAAGGTCTGTCTGTAGCTGTAAAAGTCAATGTTTCCAACTTAACCACATTGTTGTTATATTTAATGATTTTTCAGACTCTCCTAGAGAGTCTTTATCAAAAAAGCAACTAGTGACAAATCAACTTTCAACTTTTTCTGGTGTTACTGAAGACTTTTGAAGACTCTGACATGAAAGAACTGAATATAAATCAGTCCTATTGACATTGACAGTTTTCTCTATTGTCTCTTTCTGGTCCATTTAGATTGTTAATGTAGACTGAAAATTAAAAATGTCCTGGTTAAAAATGTTCATGTTTTACTGTGACTTGTTGTAGACTCCTAAGTGGACCATAAGGTTAAAAACCAAACCAAACTGGAGAAAATTAAGATAAAAACTAAACAAACAAGTAAATAAATAACCTAAGTAACGCCTCTAGAGTGTCTGTTTTGGGTCACTTTAGAAGATCCCCAAGCCCGGAAAAAAGGAATTGAGACATTAAAAAAACAAGGGTTGACAGAGTATAGTTCATTTGTAGTTCTAAACATATTTAGGTTGTTTTTATACTAATTTTTTTTGTCTCTCTCACAATGTTATTCCTCTCTCCTACATCCTTTATTACAATTACATGCACATTTATTTATGCAAATTAGGTGATGATGTCATTTAGTAACTTCTAGTGACTTTTAAGACAGACAATAGATCCTTTCCTTACTGAGGAGTTGAAAACACTGACCAGCAGAAAAATGAGGTATAGCTCAGGTGGACATGCCTTTGTCAACCTTTAACAGTTCTTACCTGCTATGTATTTATTTTTTCTTTAGACAGTAACTGTGTGAAGATGCTGGACCTCGGTGTGGTTCCTCATATCCTCACCTTATTGGAGCAGCATGTCGTTGAGGGAGATGTATCTGTGCAACATGCTGGACTGAGCGCACTCCGAAACCTGGCAATTCCTGGTGCTGATTAAACAGTAGAGATAGGATTCTATTATCCTCAGAATCTGGATCTTTATTATTCACTACTGTCAACATAAATGTATGTTTATGCTAATTGCTAATTGTGTATGCCTTCCAGCCACTAACAAAGTGCGGATGCTGGAGGATGGAGTCATGGAGAGGATAAAGACTCTGTTGCGATCAGACATGCCACCAGTTCAGTTCAAACTACTGGGAACGCTACGCATGATGGTGGATGGACAAGGTTCATGTTTATTATAAATTCTTGTACAGATTATTGTAAAGTTAGTGCCCTTGTAGGTTTTTTGTAACATTACAGGATTAATCGCTTCAGTCTGTTGCCAGATTTTATTCTTACAACATTTTTATTCAAATTTTGGCACTGTTTTACTTGAATTTCTATTGAATCTTAATCTTCTATGCAATTAAAGCTGCGGCTGTCAATTATTCTCTTCAATTTGATTCAATTAAATTATTATTTATTACTATTAGTAATATTATTCATTCTCAATAGATGTTGTTTGCATCAAATCCCTCTGAAATTCATCCCAACAATATTGATCAACATTATTGATTTTTGTTGGGGTGTAGATGGCTTTGAGTTAGAACAGTTTTAAAAAATCTACAGCCACTAGAGCTGCAGCTATCAATTATTTTTGAAAAGAACAAGAAGAATCTGTCAATTATTTTCATTGATTTCATTTCATTAAGCAATTATTTGAGTAGGCAAAAAAAAAGTAAAAATGTAAAAAAGACATGTCTGAAAATGACAAAGAACTTCATTCCAGAACCAGTTGAAACAACAACCACAAAAAGTATAAAAGTAAATGGATATATAAAAAATATCTGTATAGAAATAAAAACAGTATAAAAGTATATATAAAAATATCTATAAACAACAAACAAGTCCAATGACATCTACAAACAATATGTGCACTGCAGTCTTCAACACATTTGGATCCAACTTACTAACAACTGAACATGGAACTAACATACAACTGAAAAAAATAAAGACAAATATTTTTAATGGTTGTGCAAAAGCTTCAAAGTTTAAAGGAGTAAGTGATGGTTCCAAAAAAAATAAAAGTTATCATTTTTCCTGCCTTTTTGTCCTTGTCTTGTCTGACCTACACTCCATGTTGTTTCTGTTGATCCTAGCATCATGTGCATTACAATAAGCGTCCGTGTGGACAGACATAACAGTGAAACCCAAGTTTAGCAGCAGCAAAATTAAGGAAACAAAGCTTCGATTCAGGAAAATTGTAATTGAATAATTTTTAAAATTGATTTGAGTCAACTAATCAATTAATCATTTCAGCTCTATTTAAAATAGTCCATTGATGTTTTTTCCTGTTTGTTGTTGCTGTGTGTATCAGAGGAAGCAGCAATGGTCCTGGGCAGAGATGCTACACTTCTGGCTCGGGTCATGGAGTGGTGTGAAGCCAAAGATCATGCAGGTGTCCGAGGAGAAGCCAGCCGCCTACTGGCTGCTGTAATTCGACACAGCCGCAGCCCTGTGAGTTACTACACTCCCACCTTAAACAGAGAATATCCAGTGTGTTGGAGTTGACTTGAAATACAGCCATTTCACTATTGAGCACTTGTACACATTAACTGAAAATCTGTAATGTAAATGACTCCCTCCTGTTGACAGGAAGTTGTTCGTGCTGTTGCCAAAGCAGATGGGGTTCGGCACCTTATTTCCATGGCAACAAGTGAACATGTCATCATGCAGAATGAGGCTCTGGTGGGCCTTGCAATAGCATCAGCCATTGACATAGGTAAACCTACATTCAGATTCAGGTTCAGAGTACTTTAATCCCAGAGGAAAATGTTGTTTGTTGCAGTTACTCCATGCAAGTATAAGAAAAAGTAGCAGGAAAGAAATATAAAACTCCCACCTGGACTGTGTTTGTGCCTCCTTCGGGCTCAGGTCCTCCAGAGGCCTGGGAGCCTGAGGGTTCTCGCCAGGATCTTAGCTATTCCTTGGACTGCGCTGGACAGAGATCTCAGATGTTGTTCCTGGTATCTGCTGGTTCCATCCACTCAGCCCTTAGTGCCCCGATCACTACAGCTACTGTCCAGGAGGAAGCGGCAAGCCTTCAGGAGTATATCAAGAAAATGGCCCCCAATGACCAAAGGCCAAGTAAATGACTCAGTCAACAAAAGCCCAGTAAAGAGGAGGGGCCAGAGGGGCTATCATGGAAGGACAAGCCCGTGCATGGCATGAACCACCAGCAAGTTGAGGAAGTGGCAAATATCGAGAAAACATACCAGTGGCTGGAAAAGGCTGGACTGAAAGACAGCACAGAGGCATTACTCTTGGTTCCACAAGAACAGGCCCTGAACACCAGAATAATAGAGGCCGGGGTCTACCACACCAGACCAGACCCCAGGTGTAGGTCTACCACACCAGACCAGACCCCAGGTGTTGGTCTACTACACCAGACCAGACCCAAGGTGTAGGTCTACCATACCAGACCAGACCCAAGGTGTAGGCTGTGTAGAGAAGCCCCTGAGACAGTCCAGCACATCCCAGCAGGGTGTAAGATACCGGCAGGCAAGACATACATGGAACAGCAGAACCAGGTAGGGGACATAGTGTACAGGAATGTCTGTACTGAGTATGGACTGGAGGTCCCAGGGTCAAGATGTCAGACACCCCCGAAGGTGACAGAGAACAAACAGGCCAAAATCCTGTGGGTCATCCAAATCCAGACCAATGGCGATGGCCAATCAGTCTGACATAGTGGTGGTCAATAAGCATCAGCACACAGTGGTAGTGATAGATGTAGCAATCCCAAGACAGCAACATCAGAAAGAAAGAACACAAGAAGCTTGAAAAATATCAAGGGCTGAAAGAGGAGGTAGAGAAAATGTGGGGTATGAAGGAAACAGTGGTGCCAGTAGTGATGGGGGCACTAGGGGCAGTGACCCCAAGCTGAGTGAATGGAACCAGCAGATACCAGGAACATCTGAGACCTCTGTCCAAAACAGCGTAGTATTAGGTACAGCTAAGATCCTGAACAGAACCCTCAGGCTCTCAGGTAGAGGACCTGAGCCTGAAGCAGGCACAACACTACATATATATATATATATATATATATATATATATATGTGTGTGTGTGTGTGTGTGTGTGTGTGTGTGTGTGTGTGTGTGTGTGTGTGTGTACACACACACATTATTAAAACAGCAATTTGTACAGTATGTACTTGACAAATATTATCAATATTATTAATATACGTGAATAAGTGTGCAAAATAATGTTGTGTGTAATTATAATTATGTGGTTGGAAGGAGGAAAACTATGGTGTCTGAAATCCTCACAAAAGGTCCAATTAACATTTACCACTTCATCTTATACACTGAACCTTCAACAACAACAACAACAACAAAACTACGAAGCTAAAAACAAAATGACCCTATCTACAATATATGATGTTGACAGGCATGGTGGCTAAGTTACTATTGATTACTTGTTATTATTATTATTATTATTAGTAGTAGTAGTAGTAGTAGTAGTAGTATTGTTATTATTATTATTATTATTATTATTTTATTTATTTATTTATTTATTTTAAAAAGAAAGAAAAAGAGAGACAGAGAGAGACACAGAAATGCAGAACTACATATGTTACATTTGTCCGTCCATAAATTGTGTTGTGTATATATTTTTGTGTGTATGGGGGGGTGACACTGCAGAGTCCATGAAGGATCCAATCCGTGAGGCACAGCTGTTCCCCATGCTGAAGAAGATGTTGGAGGATCCTACAGGGGCGGTTGAAGTAAAGTTCAGTGTTTTAGGTCTTATCTGCAGCCTGAGTAACTCCAGTAAGTGAAGGATTTTACAACACACATTCATACACATTCCATTAGAGCAGCATAATGAATGAGGTTCAAAATTAGATGCACTGCCTTAGTAAAGTAAGATGCAGGCACCAAAAGCCTTTTTATATTAAGACTTTAGAACAACAGTTGGAACATCTTTCCAGATCCTTCCTGTCAACTTATATTAACCCTTAAAGCTGTGTATGACGTTCTTCACCAATTTTTTTATCAAATCTGTAAAACCCGAGTCATAGCCTAAGTATCACGAATCCATTAGTCTTTCTGTGATTACGCACCTGAATCACTTCCCTTATGGTGAACAACTTCAAAGTGTACTCCATCACAAGCAGTCCGTTTGTTTACAGACCAAACCCATATGTCACTCGGGCCTTTTTGGAAATTTTGTTGCAAAGTGCATCTCGGGAATGGAAATTCCACACAGCCACAGTATGGCCACAGCAACAAACACAGAAACGGCTTCATTGCTTCTTGCTGCTGCGGCTGCATGGAATTCCAAATAGGCCAGAGTGATGATTTGGTTTCGGTTTCAGTTTGGTATGAAAACAAACAGACAGCTTATGATGGAACACACTTTGAAGTTGTTCACTGTGAGGAAGTGATTCAGGTGCGTAATCAAGGAAAGACATACGGATTTGTGATACTTTCACTATCACTCAGGTTTTACAGATTTGATGAAAAATTGGTGATGAACATCTTACGCTGCTTTAAAGACCCAGAAGTATCTACTGATCTAAAATGTTTAAGAACTTTTGATCCCCAAATCCTATTCAATACAGTGAAATAATTCAAGTAAAATGCAGTTTGTCAGCTTTTCAGCAGCATCAGGGGACTTTTTTGAATGCATCCATGGGGTCTGTAGTGAACATGGAATCACTGTCATCTTCTACAACATTGATTCACCAGTAAAACCCATGGAGTTTGATAAATAACAGTGGTTGTAAGCGCTTATTTTTATATATAGTTAATGTTATATTTTGCTGAAAATGTCACATTTTCTTCAATTTTCTGCATTGATATAATGACTTTTGGATTTACTCTAAGCTTTTAATTTCATGGTCAGTGAATTAAATATAGAAGAACACCCAATTTTCAAAGAAAAAATGTGAAAGATAATATAATAAATGGTGAGTAAATCACTTGGTAATGGTTAAATATATAGAGAAATTCATTTGGAAGAAACCACATAAAATAGTGGTCAAAGCAAGACACACTCAAGGCATCAATTTAATGCCTTTGTTAAAAATACATTGAGTTGGATCATGTTTTTATTTGCTCAAATGGTGTGTTTCATTAATTTCCTTAATACCGGTTTAAAGACCAAAAATTGAAATACATGGTAAAGCTGGTTAGATTATTGGAGTGTGGCCTGAAAATTGCATTCCACTCACACAATTTATCTCCATGGTCTTCAACTAGTTTCCCCTTTTTTTCTCTCCATCATTCACTTTCCTATCTTCTATCTGTTTCTTTCTGCCACAGGTACCATGAAGGAAGAGCTGGACTCTGTGAATATAAAGGAAAGCCTCACTAAACTGACTGATCACAGCAGCAGTAAACTGGCGCAGCAGGCCAGCTCCATCCTCACCATGCTGGGTGAAAGCAGCTAAAGGAGCATCACATGCTGAGTGAAGAAGCCCACTGTCCGTCTGTACGGAGTATTCCAGCTTACACAGTGACATAATTTAACTCAAATGATCTCACTGCACAAACACTGAATATTATAGCTGTTTATTAAAGAATAATAAACCATAACTCAGTCCCCATCTGTGCCCTCCTGAGGCTAATATATTCACAGAACAATTCTTGAAGCCTTAAGAGACAATACATATGTTCTGGAAAAGAAGCTGTGTCTGTCTGTGGATGATTTTTTTCTGGATATCTTCTCCAAAGTCTTCAATACAAAATGCTGCTGTTTATCAGAATATATATATATACAGGGTGGGGAAGCAAAATTTACAATATTTTGAGGCAGGGATTGAAAGACAGTGTATGACCAATTAGTTTATTGAAAGTCATGAGAATTTATTTGCCACAAGAAAATGTACATAATAGAAAATGTTTTTATTCTATGTGTCCTCCTTCTTTCTCAATAACTGCCTTCACACGCTTCCTGAAACTTGCGCAAGTGTTCCTCAAATATTCGGGTGACAACTTCTCCCATTGTTCTTTAATAGTATCTTCCAGACTTTCTCGTAATAGTTTTGCTCATAGTCATTCTCTTCTTTACATTATAAACAGTCTTTATGGACACTCCAACTATTTTTGAAATCTCCTTTGGTGTGACGAGTGCATTCAGCAAATCACACACTCTTTGACGTTTGCTTTCCTGATTACTCATATGAGCAAAAGTTTCTGAAAAGGTATGGATAATAGTGTTAGGTATGATTATGACATCAATATATGTTTGGTTTCAAAACAATTGACGTAGTGCCTGCTGAGAAAAAACAACTAAATGTTCATTGTAAATTTTGCTTCCCCACCCTGTGTGTGTGTGTGTGTACATATATATATATATACTATATATATATATATATATATATATATATATATATATATATATATATATATATATATATATATATATATATATATAAAAGAAGTTATCCACAAAAGACATTCCACAGTGACTGCAAGTGTGGCACATCTGTTTTGCTACTATTAGTAGTGATGTTCTTAATTCTCAATAGATGTTGTTTGCATCAAATCTCTCTGAAATTCATCCCAACAATATTGTTCACTATGATCGTTATTATACTTGTACTGTGGGCTGCTTATACAGTTAGAACAGTTTTTAAAAATCTATAGCCTTTGATCTGCATCTATTGATTATTTTTGTAATTGATTAATCTATCAGTTATTTTCTTCAATTCTATTTGATTAAAAAATACTTTGAACAGACAACCAAAACAGTAACAGTAGCGTTTATATAGCAGTCTATAGCAGTCAACAAATTCGAATCCAACTTCCGAACCACTTAAGCTGTTACTAACATATAACATTGTGTTGATCCTGGCGTCATGTGTGACACAATAAGTGTCCGTGTGAAACACAACAGTGGAACCAATGTTTAGTCACAGCAAAATTAAGGAAACAATTTTTTTAATTGGTTCAAGTCAATTAATTGATTAATCATTTTAGCTCTAATTTGGATCATTTACAGCAGGGGTGTCAAACGCATTTTAGTTCAGAGGACATATACACCCTAATGTGGTATCAAGTGGGCCAGACCAGTAAAATAATAACATAATAACCTATAAATAACAATCAAAAATGTTCTCTTTGTTTTAGTGTGAAGTTAAATGACTTTATGAAAAGGTGAATAACCTGAACAACCATGTATACCCTGAAATATCTTTTTTTTAAAAAGTGCCGTTTCAACAGTATTATGCCGCAGCTTATTATTAACAAAATTTACAGATCACAGTGGATCTGCAAATGCAGAAAACATTTGTAAGAGGCATAATATTGTTAAAATTGCACTTTGTTTTCTTGAGAAATGTCAGGTTTCTCATATTTGTTCAGGTTATTCACATTTTATTATGACAGGATAGTTTTTAAATGTAAAACAAATCATAATGTAATTTTTAAAAAATTTGGATTTGTCATTATTTTTTAGGTTATTATGTTATTATTTTACTTGATATCACATTGAGCTGTATGTGGCCCCTGAACACCCTTGAATACTGATATTTTCATTGTAATTTTTGCTTTTCTAAAATTTGCCCATAGGTAGCTGGTATAGGCTCCATCACCCCCACAACTCTCTCAATGATAAAGTGGTTCAAAAGATGAATGAATGAATGAAATTCATTCTGCAGGCCACATTGAACCATTTGGCGGCCCTGTTTTGGCGTATTTGCCGTGTTTCGCACCCCTGATTAATAGTGTCTGAGTGACTCCCTCGAACTGATTGTTCAGACTGAGGATGCTCTGCAATACATCCTCAAGATTTGGGACACTTATGAATGAATTTGTTGGCATATACAGTATATGAGACTTTTTTCAGAATGCAAAACAGAACCAAAGAGTAATTCAACAGAAGATTAAGGCTTGAAATGTAAGGCTGTTTTCTGCATAAACACTGAACAGGCTACATGCTAAACCAGCAGCCAAACCTTACTTCTCGATAAAACATTTCTTATACCACCACTAAATTATTCTCTAGTCTATGTTTGTTTGTTTGTTTTTTTTGCTGCATCAAGTTGAATTTCCCCTGTGGGGACAAGAGTATCTCACTTGAAATGATCAATTTCAAGTGCCCAGTCGGGACGTAGTCCAAGCAATACCAGGCTTCAAATGTTGGTGATAATATCTCAATTAATCTTCTGCTTCCTAAGCCCATATTTTTCAATTTTGAGTATACATCAATGCAGCTTTGTAGTTTTTAGTGATGATGCTAATTGATAACATGTTAAACTAATTGTATTGCTCAGTGTTGACAACCCAGCAAGTATCTCTAATGTGGGATTGAAGCTGTTAATCTTACACATTTCTCCCTGTTTTCAGAAAGTGACTTTTCCTAAAATTTGAGGTCCAGGACTGTGCAGTGAGATTGTTTGTCATAGCACATTTACGTGAAATTTAGTAACTGCAGTAAAAAATCTAATGTAATCATATAGCTGAGGTTGTTGATATAAAAGTGAGCATACAGTGTTGTCGGACTAGTCTCTGCTTCTCTGTAAATCAGTGCAGGGAAATGACTGAGATACCTTAATATGTGGTTGAGAGAACCACAGATAATTATCAGAAAGTGAAGTACAAACTGAACCACACTGAGTCATGGAGCCACATTAACAAGCAATAAATCTTGATGAACACAAGGTCACTATTTTGTCAAAGTTAAAGATAGATAAACAAATCTGTGTTGTAATCTGCTGGAATACCTACTGTTCATGTGTAGAATAATGCTGTTTTCTAAAGTGTTATGCATAACAGGTTTTAACTGATTACAATGGAAGTGTTGATATTTGTGCACGTAACATGAGGGAAAACCACATTATACTTATAACTTCAATATTCAAAATTGTGTACATGCCCACCTGTACACTTATGTGCGGAGGTGGGCATTTATACATTCTGCAATTTTTACTGAAAAAGTTAATGGAGTTATTACTGGGGTCTGGTCTTGATTTATTCAGTATAAATGTTAGTGTTGTCCTGGCTTTATGCAGGCACCTCACACATATGCAGACCATGTGATCAGGCCCGAACACTCCATTTGTTTTAACTAGATTTTCTTTTTCTTGTTTAATGCTAGACTTTGTTATGATGCAGCCCCTAAACTCTATCCTCATTACTGTTATCCCTGAATATAAACTGAGCTTCACAGTTCAGGCAGGAACAAAGGTCACTAATTATTCATATATACTGTTGGGGGGGGGGGTTACGTGATCTCAGGGACTGTCTATGTGAAGCAGATGTTCCCAAGCGTCATTTGAGCAGAGTCATCACCAAATACAAATAGATAAGAAATTACAGTCTAGCAGCAGCATGAAACACAGTAGAAAAATTGAATACAAGAGCAAAGGCACTAAACACAATAAATCAGAAGCATAAAAACACACCTGGATAAAAAATAAATAGATAAATAAATAAATTTTAAAAATTTGATCTAACTGAACAAAAAAAAAAAAAGATTCTTTGAGTTTACTTCATTTTATTGTGGACATCGGTCCCACACGATCAGAATGAGGAGCTCTGACACGCTTTTTCACTTTCTTTCTATGAACTAGTGCATGTGAAGTCAGTGTATTTTATTCAAATCAGAATGCTTGAAAAAATCATGTTAATGCAACACTTAATTTCCCAATTACCCTCATATAAATTTATTGCATAGTGTGATAGTATTTCAATCATGTCCAGGGTACACTCAAAGAAACAATTTGTTGAACGTAATAAAATTATTGAAAGAACTCCCACCTAATAAAAATGCTTTCATTTAGCGAGACGTAGTTTTGTTGAACCAACTAATTGGAAGTATGTTGAGTGAACATAAAGAATTGGCGTTACCATTACTTATTTGCAATGCATGAGTCCAACTTAATTTGTCAAGGTAGTTTCAACATATTTACTAGGGTAAGATTTGACTTCATTGTCTTGGATGACATTACCTTGTATAATATGATTATGGATAATTTATTTTAACAGGGTAGGTACAGCTACATTTTTAATTGGTACAGTAACACTAAATTATCATGCTGATTAAACATCAAAGTAAGTTCAATCAGCAGAATATAGTCTGTAGCCCTGGTCTTAGATCCGTGGAGATTCTCAAGCCTTCCCTTCTGTCATGGTTCCTTACTTTAAGTTTCCCAGAGCAATCAGGCTCCACAGGTTTGCTTAAGATCTTCCACCAATATGGCTGAAGGTGTAATCAGCTAGAACACCTGTTCTTGAAGTGGCCATTTTGAAACATTGTGAGTCAATGTGGCCTTGCTCATTCTGGTGTGGGAATCCTTAATAAGTATTTGGTTTGATTATTCTCTAACAGATTTAGATTACATCAGTGCTTTAATCCTAGGTTTAGGGTTAAAGTTAAGGTTAGATCTGAGCAAGACTAAATGATGCCCATAAGCCCAAGATTTAGGGTTAGGGCAAGGGTGTGGGTAAGGGCTAGACTAAATGATGTCACCTTCTGCTCTGGTGAGGTATTGCAGATGGGATTCCTACCTAAGCCCATTAGGTGGTGTTGATATAAAGAAATCTTGTACTTTAAAGGATTTTGTATGTCATGCTAAAACTATATGATTTAAAAATGTTTAACCACAAAACATTAATTAATATAATAGAAGCTATATGTTACACTTATGTTGTTAAAACAGACACCCATATTGCTTTTTTGAGTGTAAGGTGCATCATAAACTGATGTTCAAAATGATGAAGGTGCAAAAGGACACTTAAGTGTAGAATGATATTAGATTTGTACATCATATACGATATGTATATGATGTACATGATATACAAATGATGTACATCATTCTATATGACATCATTAAATCTGACCAGGTGTCCTGCCTGAACTACCAATATTCATCACTGGCGAAGCTATGAAAGACTTGAGTTGTGCCTGATGGTCGGGCATATCTTCCCCTATACACATCATTTTTGACATATCTGTCACAGGTTTATGCATCTGCAGTCAAACAGACAGAAGCATTTTTGAATCACACCTAGTTGAAAAAGTCCAAAAGTGACATTTTGACTAGAATTTTAAATCCATAATGTCAACTGTCACAAATTTGCATCAAACTGTTTCCATTACAGAATCAGCTGAGATAGCATATATATTCCCCCAACACTGGTTCAACTATATTCAGTACATACCTAGTCAGAACACTGAAAATTATTTTGTGGCATCAATAAAACTATCTCTATCTCCTGAGACAGAAAACTCTAATTTATTACTTTTTCATTACTATTGACCATTATTCCAAATTTCCATACACTTGTTCAGGCATAAAGGGGTTAAAAATCTGGTCTCAGTGTGATATCTTTTATTGTGTAGTTCCTCAAATCAATGGCCTTCAGCCACAGTACTCACAAATGTCAACGTAGCTGGCATTGAAGTGTAGTTAATGTCAAGTGTCAACAGGAAAATGGAGGATATGGAAATTATTTAGTACTAACTTGATCCTATTGGCACATTTGAATGATAAGCTCCGCTTTAGCAACATATAAAAACTCCTCCTGCTGTTATGTTGTTACTTTGCAGTTTATACATTTGGGAGGTTGCTTGCATATGTGGCTCTACAGTTCCATTATTCTAGAGTCAGGCTTCCTGTTTGTGTTACAGCAAACAGTAAACATGAGAAAGAATAGGAAAGCCCTGCATTTGCCAGATGTATTATACAAAAGCACAATGTTAAGACATCATATGCACAAGACACAAGACTTCTAATATTAATATTAAACATGATTTACACCCAACAAAAACCTATTACAATAAGTGTACAGTAGTGTGCTTTACCAAAACTGTGTGTTTTGGATTGGGTAATCAATAAGACAGGGGAAGCATGTGTGTTCTACAGTATTCATCACAGAGTCAATCTGTTTATTGACGTAAAAGGTTTGTAATGTTTCATGTAATATTTGTATGACATGCATATGCACACATAATTGAATATTATTCAACATTTGTGAGAAAATCTGTTATTTTTCATGGAGGGCTTTTTTTTTTTTTTTTTTTTTTTTTACATTTACAGAGCTTTGTTTCAGAGGAAGCAGAATAAATGCAATGTCTTCCCCAAATTTGATTCTGATTCATCTCTTTTTTTTCATAAAAGGCAGCAAAACACGTCCATGATAGTGTAAAATAGCACAGAAAGCCCATTCGCACATGTACTTTTGTACATTTGAAAATAAAATCAGACAGTGTTCATAAGGTGAAACTTTAATTCCTCAGGGAAAAACGTTATGTTGTTTGTAACATCCCAGTAAGAAAAGCATAGAAATGTGGTGCTATCTAAGGTGGTGAAAGGTCCTTATTTATCAAAATTACCTTTTTCCAAAATCATTTTCTGCTTTGACTAAAAAAGAAATAATAATGATAATAATGGATTAGATTTCTATAGTGCTTTTCAAGGCAACCAAAGCGCTTCACATTATTGATCCATTATTCATTCACTCACATTCACACTCCGGTGTTGGTAAACTACATTTGGAGCCACAGCTGCCCTGGGGCAGGCTGACAGCGTGGCTGCCAATCTGCATCAAATGGCCCTTCTGAGCACCACCAAACATTCATACGCATTCACACCTCCGTGTGAGTGACAAAAAATTCCCATAAATATCACAACTCATTGCGAAATGGTTGTACAAGTAGGGGAAATAATAATAATAATGATAATAACAATGGTAATAATAGTGATATTAATAATAATAATAATAATAATAATAATAATAATAATAATAATCTATAACTGATTCTTGTTTAATTCTAATATACATTCATACACTACAAGGCAGTCAACTAACATTCACAGTCAATTCTGACATACAACACTGACTCAATTTAATATCAAATTCAGAGTTCCCACATTATGGAATATCAAACCCTACATGATCAAAAATAGCGCCTTAATCTCATTATTCAAATCCAGACTCAAATTCTTTCTTTTAAAGTAATATTACATTTCATACCACTATGCTATTCATTTTAAACATTTTTCATGATTGTGAAAATGAAATCCAATATGACTCTTGATTATTTGTTTTCACAGTAATAAAATATTGTATATTTATTCTGTATACTTGTTATTTTAAAACCTACCTGTGAAGCCAAAGACAAATTTCCACATCTGTGGACAGTAAAGTGAGTATTATTATTATTATTATTATTACTTTGCTTTCCACACGCAGGAAATGATAGGGCCGGCTCGTTGAGACTGAAACATAAAGAGGCACATGAACAACAGGGTTTTAAGTTTTAAATGAAATATCTGATCTTAAGGGAAATGAACAGAACAAAATGAACAGTAACAGTCTAACTACAAACACATGGATACAGAGGCACGCGGACAACGGACAACAGGAGAAGAGCCTTTCTAGCCAATCAGAGGCAAGAAAGGCGGTACCTTCCTCTATCTTCCTGAGTCTCGCTCCGCACCACTGCTTTCCTCCAGGACGCTAATGGCTGTAGGAGTTTCCGTTTGTGCATGGGCGTGACTGAAGCGGCAGAAGGCGGCTTGTGTTCTGCTATTTGATACTCACCTCGCGTTTGAATAAAGTTGGGCATTGCTCAGTGGATCACTACCGTAGCTGATGCCTGAGGCAGTCAGTTGTTATCGCGAGAAAACAAATTGTCCCCGTGCATCATGCACTATGTACCCGGAAGTAAGTGTAACAAACGTTGCAGACCGAAGTCTGCTGAGTTGAGAAACTAAGGTGAGACGATGTCTATTAAATGACGGCTTTAACATTTAATAGCCAGCAAACAGTTATATTCTGCTGTAAATAATCCTGTTTGTTTATATAATGAAGAGTGAATGCGTAAGGGCGTTATGCCTTTATTCTTATTTTGTAGCTACCTACTGCTAATTTACGTGAACATAGTCAAAATACGCACATCCATGCAGGAAAAGAAGCTGAAAGTATACCCTCCACATAGTCAACAGGTTAACCCATACAGACCCAGTGCTACTTTTGTGACACTTCCCAAACTAATTTGTCTCTCTATATAACCTTTATTAGGTGATTTACCATATATATATATATATATATATATATATATATATATATATATATATATATATATACATATATGTGTGTGTACATACACACACACACACACACACACACACATATATATATATATATATATATATATATATATATATATATATATATATATATATACATATACATACAACAGTATCATCTACCTTTTTAAGTGAAAATCAAGCATTTTTCTGTATCTAATTTACTGATCATGTTGATGTTCATAAAAGCTCAGATTAAAGTTTAGGGTTATTGCACCAAAAAAGGAGAGAACAGAATAAAGAGTGACTTTTTACAGCAAATATGTAATTAACTGAACATAAAAACTTGCCAGCATGCAGGCTTCATGTAGCCATGGGCGTGGAGGGCCTCTGCACATGCAAACGGCACCTGGACAGAAGATGATAGCATACAGGCAGAGAGTTTTTGCTATTCTTGTTTTAACCCGTAATCTCTTGCTAATACGTAATAAGACAGTATATGTAAAAGAGTGTGTTCAGGGGGACTTAAATTAGCATGATTAAAATCCCTATTATGCCTTATAAGTGTCAGTACATGTTTATTAACCCATAAAGACCCAGTGCTACTTCTGTGGCAGTTCCAAAATAATTTTTTCTCTCTATTTAACCTTTTGTAAGTGATTTATCACAATTTATTATAGCAATACCCTTTATATTGTGCATTTTTTCAGAGAAAATCCGGTATCTTCCTATATTTAATTTACTGTAGATATTCATATACGCCCATATTAAAGTTGAGGGTTACTATGTAAAAAAAAAAAAAAAAAAATGAGAAAACTGAAGAAACAGTGACTTTTTCAGCAAAGATTTCAGCAACTGAATGTAAAACCAAGTGTCTCCATCCACTGTCATTGATCCAACTCCATGGGTTTTATTGGTGAATCAATGTTGTGGAAGCTGACGGTGTTTCCACATTGACTACAGAGCCTCTGAACATCCAAATGGGTCATATCTGATGACTGGAAAGATGACAAACTGTATTTTATACCAATTATTCACATGTATTGACGGGATTATTTTGGTTCCGATTCTTATTTGAGTCTTTGAGGGTTAAACTAGCCAGTGTTGTCTAGACCTCATTCACAATAGAAGCTATGAGAGGGTCCCCAGAACAAACATAATTGGAGTCAAGATGGAACCAACATACAACGGACAAATTTTTTTAATGTTTGTATTGAAGCTTAAAAGTTTAAAGGAGTGAGTGATGGTTCCAATGAAGAAAAGTGACCTAACTCTTCTCTGAGCTACGCTCCATGTTGTTTGTGTTGATTCTGGTGTCATGTGCATCACAATTAGGGTCCATGTGAAACACAACAGTGGGACCAATATTTAGTGGCAGCAAATTAAGGAAATGAATCTTCAATTCAGGAAAAGTGTTGCTGAATAAGTTATTTTAATCGTTTCAAGTCAATTCTTTCAGCTCTACATTCAGGACTGATGTTCTGTGATGTCTTATTGTACTCTTTTCAGTCTGTTAACTATAGGTTAAGGTCCAAAATGACTCAGGTCACGTCACAGCGGTGGGGGGAAGTGCCTGGCATCGGTGTTGTGGATATGTGGGTGCTCCAGTCCCCCCAGGTGAAGGTGGAAGTCCTCACTCTCGGTGCCATCATCAGGAGTGTGATCAGTAGAGGAAAAGATGGTCAGATGGAAGATGTTGTCCTTGGCTTCGATGATGTAGATGGTACAAGACTATGGTGTTACTGGGAAGTGTGTTGCATCCATTACACCATTACAAAAAAGCAAATTAGACACTTTATCGCAGACTAACAACATCTTGATCTTGTAATTATGAGAAGAATTAAGCCTAGATATCAATTTCACAACATGGTATCCACTGGAAAAACATATGGCTTGATAATAGGACATAGAGGAAATTTTTTTCCATAAAAAAATAAGGTGATTTTATTAAAAAATCATTCTAGAATGAAATAGAAAAGCACTAAAATGCAATAAAAAGAGATGCATTTCATTTCATTTGTGTAGAGGTCATATCTGGTTTGAATGTGTTTTATTTTAGTAATTAATCATTTCCAACTTCATTATTTTTGACCCAGTGACTCCACATTTTTCTGTAGTAATTGTTTTTATGTCAATATTTTAATTCAGTTCAATTCAGTTCTAGCCTTTATTGTCACTGCACATGTCATACAACAAAATTAAGTTTGGTACAGCTGATCAGTGCCACTTATAAAAAACACATCTGGCACATTCACTTGAGACCAGTATAAAAAATGAAGAGTAAAACTTAGCAGCATTCAGAGCTCTAATGGCCCAGGGGAAGAAGCTATCCTTGAGTCTTGTTTGTTCTACTTTTCATGCAGTAATAGTGCCTCCCCGTGGGTAAAAGTGCAAAAAGATGATGCTCAGGGTCAGTACAGTCCTTGGATAAGAGGGAAGGAGGTAGCCAATGATTGCCATTGTGATGATCCTTCAGAGGGGCTTCTTGTCTTCAGAATACTGCACGGTGATACCATATGTCAGTTTGTAGATGTCACCAGCAGATCCTCTCTCAGTTAATTTTTCTTCAGGATCATTAAAAAGTGCAGTATCAGCTGGGACTTTATAACCACCGCCGTGGCATTTGCAGTCCAAGTAAGTTCCTGAGAGATTGTGGTACTTTGGAACTACCCTGACAGTCAGTGGCGTCTGTTTGGTCTGAGGTAACTAAGCCAAGTTCCAGGTGGACAGATTTCTGATGACCATGTTTTAGAGATCTTTCGTTGAGTCTGTTGTCACTTTTTCTCTCAGTTGCTGGTGTGCATCCCTCAACTGAAACAGAAAAACTCATCAACCAGGATAACAAAAGTCAAATCAAATCAAATCATCAAATCAAATTTTATTTATATAGCGCCAAATCATAACAAAAGTTATCTCATGACGCTTTACATATAGAGTTGATCGAAACCAGACTCTAAACCATTTTACAGAAACCCAACAGAATCCTCCAGGAGCAACCACTTGTGACTGGTGACAGTGGTGAGGAAAAACTTCCCTTTAACAGCAGAAACCTGGAGCAGACCCAGACTCCTGGAGGATGGCTGTCTGCCTTGACCATTTGGGGTTAGAGATAGAGGGTAAAGGAGGAGAAAAAGAGAGAGCGATAGAGATAGAGAGAGACTGGGGGAGAGGGGGAGAAGGGGGAAAGTAGGGGGAGACACATGGATGCAGTTGATGCACAGATAACTGAACTAGAACTGTCAAAAGTAGATCAGCTGGTGTTAGTATAATTACTAGAAACCAGAACAAAGGTCCATGACTGTTAATACTACTACTACAAATACAAGTACTAACAGTGGATATACTTCTATTACAACAGTAGTCAGCTGCAAAATTATTTGTACACAGCAAAAATGTCTTATAGAACTGTGCAATAACCAGGTGTCAAAGAAAGCAAATCTGTTATGTCCGACAGCACTCACCCTCTGCACCCAGACAAACATCAGTCGAAATAAATAGACACAAAACATCCATGGTACCCTCGACCGTCTCTATGCTCAACTCTATACAGCACAGGTCAGATTATCATTAGTTTACATTTTATTTAAGTATGTGCTCTGTTATTTTTATTGCCATTGTTTGTTGTGGTTTTTATTGAGACTGTAGCAAAAACAGTGGTCGCTCTGGGACAAATAAAGGTCTTGAATTGAATTGATATGAATTGAATTGAATTGAACTGAATTGAAAGTGGCACACTTCATCTCCATGTGCCAAGAGCGGTGCTGGATCCATTCTATATCTGTGAAATTCCAGAATTAGCTCCTTGGTTCTGCTGGTGTTGAGTACCAAGTTGTTCCTCGTGTACTTTGTTAGCTCCTGGATTACTGTTCCGTGCACAGACTCATCTCCAGTTATGAGATGACAATGGTGTCATCAGCCAGTGTTGAGTGTGATGGTGGAAGACCAGTGGGAACTGATTTTGACAGTTTGTGGCCTGTATGTGAGGAAATCGTGTTTCCAGGTACAGTTGGAAGGGGTAATCCAGGTGATGTAGTTTGTCCGCAACTGTGGCAGGAATGACAGTGTTGAATTCTGAGCCATACTCTATGAAGAACATCCTCACACAACCCCGGGTGGTTCAGTGTGGTGTGGAGAGCTGTGTTAATAGCATCTTTTGTAGATCTTTGTAAAATATCTGCATTTTTCCCCAATAAGTTCCATATTACAGTACTATTTATTTTATTATCCTTTATTTAACTGGGAAAAAATCCCTTTCACAAGGGAGTCCTGGCCAAGATAAGCAGCAGCAAAGACAATACACAGTTACAAGATTACACAGTTAAAACAAATAACACACACAGTAAATAGTAAAAATAGCCTTTACGAGTGGATTTAGAAAAACAAATGCAAGTTATGGAATCGGTCTCAAGAACTCTCTGTTTGAATTTAAAAGTGCTCAATGAAAATAACTGGATTAGTTTTAAGTCTTTGTGCAGCTGATGCCATCATAAAGTGCACAGTAAACAAAAGCCCTTTTACCCAGTTTTGTATGGGTGTATAGAACAGAATGCAACAAATGATCATTTGTACAGAGAAAATAAGTATCAGAATTTCTTTTCACAATTAATGTACAAATGTAGAACATGTAGAAAGGATGACATGTTAGCGATGATCAGATACACTATTCGGGATCAGAGAACACATTTTACGAAATGTGGCGGTCTTCTTGGTATTTTATGAGAAAGTAACAACAATAATCTCTGAATACCCCCCCCCCCCTTTTTTTTTAAATAAAAAACTAAATGTAAATGTATTTATTTATTTATTTTTTATTATTATTTATTTTCTCTTGCTTTTTTCTATTGTCTTGGGTTTTGTTTTGGGTTTTTTTTTTTTTTGCACTTATTTATGCTGTTTAAACATGGTTAATATTTTTTATAATTTTCATTCCATCTTTTCATAAATTTTTTCAGTGGTTGCTCGTATCTGTTCATGTTTGGGTAAGGTTATGTGTTGTGTCATGGGTGGGTGTTGTTCAGAAAATCAGAAATCACCTTCCTGTGTAGTCAATGTTTTTATTCATGTTCTATTATTAATAAAAAAACATTTAAAAGAAAAAGAAACAGTGAATATTACAAGTATCTTCTATAAATACAGTATTGTAAAAAATATTGTTCTGAGCAGCTGTCTTCCACACTAAACAATTAAAAACATTAATTTCAACACTTCGTAAATTAAAAAAAACAATTAATAATGACAATCCAGTTCTTCAGAGGTATCAGTACAGTGTGTGTGAGACTGTAAGACACAGCTGAGGATTATTGTGTGTAGACTTCATATGAATGTCTGTATTGTCATGTTGTCAGGTTATGTGTCAGATAAGCGGTACTTTGGAGCTGTGGTGGGTCGCGTGGCCAACAGGATTGCACGTGGACGCTTTGTGTTGGAGGGCAAAGAATACCAACTAGATATCAACAACGGACCCAATGCACTGCACGGAGGACTCCAAGGGTTTAATAAGGTAACCAAGGATGTGTGTGTGGGCTATTAATTATATGATAATTGTATAAAAGATGTCCAGTGATTACTATCATTGTGAAATGAGTGGCAACAGAAGCTAACTGTGCTAGCTAACTGTGTATTCATATACATTTTAATGATGTCCTGATCTGGATTTTTTTGCTTCCGATCCGATTTTTTTTTAGGATTAGTTTTGCTGATACCAATCTGATACCGATTCAATTCCAACTTTTTACAGTGAAATTTTGATTTAAATTTGGAGTCATTATTTGTAGGTTATTATGCTATTACTTTACTTGGGATCGCGATTGCTGCTGATCACTGCTGTAGCGCATCTATGGAAAGGTACATCCAGGGATTATATTGGGGTTTGTTCCGTGCCGTACATTTGTGATGTACGGATCAGGGTTACTCGCAGTTCGGGTTGGGGCAAGTCAAAAGAATGTCAGTTTATTTGCGAGGTGGGTTGGGGTCAGGTCAAATAATTCCACTAAAGTCCCGCGGATTGAAAAAAAAACAGACTCGCGCATCACTACCGGATCTTAAAGTGAATGGGAAACTTATAGACGTTATAGATGCAGCCGATACTGATCTTTAGATCGGATCGGGGCATTCCTTATACATGTTTTTTTTTTTTTTTTTTTTTATTTAACCTGTATTTAACCAGGAAATCTCCCATTGAGATTAAGGGTGTTTTCACACTTCGTACCCGAGTCCGTACCGTACTTGGATATGTTCACACCTTACCCGCAGAGATTGTGTTCAGAAGCACGTACCGCAGCCCATGCCTGAGTATGAGTGGGTGTTACAGGGCCGAAACATTAGGTGGCGATGTGGAAGGAATTCTGTCGCTATCCAACAATCGCAGAAGACAAACCCTTACATCATCAACCGAGTGACTGTTCTGTTCATTTGTCTGAACCGGGGATACTTTTCTGTCTGTTAGCCTGTTTAAGGTAAAGTGAAGAAGAGCGACCTTCGTTGTCCCTGATATATCACTGAGCGGTTTGGTCAGTAAGGCAAGCCCGTACTGCGCAGAGCTGAGGATTTTTCAGGAGACAACAGGAGCACTGTCTTTGGTCTCGTGGTAATTAACCCACCTCTGTTGTTGGAGTGGTGATCAGGTTACGTCCGTTCTCAGGCACAGATTGCAGGATTCACAGTGCAATGTACCATACTGGAGTCCACACAGTCAGTATCCAGGACTACCTTCTCAGCTGGACTTGGGAATGGTACTCAAGCACGGATCATTTGTATTCACATTGATAAAATTAAGCAGACTTAGGGGTCAAACATACTTGGATACGGACTCAGGGTATGGAGTGGGAAAGTGCCCTAAGAACCTCTTTTACAAGGGAGTCCTGGCCAAGATAGGCAGCAGCAAATAAAACAAACAGTTATAGGATTACACAGTTAAAACACATATAAGAGACACATTTGACAATAAACGGTTAGTAAATTTAACATTTAGATGCAGATTAAGAGAAACGTGCAAGTTACGAAGTCAGTCTCAAGAACTCTCAGTTTGGATTTAAAAGCGCTTAAGGAAATTAACTCAGTTTCCAGTCTTTCTGTAGCTGATTCCATGCATAAGGTGCAGAGTAAACAAAAGCCCTTTGACCCATTTCTATATGGGCAAATGGAACAGAAAGCAATATGTGATCATTTGTACGGAGAGAATAAGTATCAGAATTCATCCATTCATCCATCTTCTTCCACTTTATCTGGGTCCAGGTCGCGGGGCCATCAGCCTGAGTAGAGAGGCCCAGATTTCCCTCTCCCCGGCCATCTCTACTACTTCCTCCTAGGTGAGGGGTGGGGGTGGGGTGGGGTGCTGGGATTGAATCCCTCCAGCATGTCCTGGGTGCTGCTGTCCTGGGTCTGCCCCAGGGACTCCTCCCGATTGGACATGCCCAGAACACCTCACCAGGGAGGCATCCTGACCAGATACCCAAAACCACCTCAGCTGGCTTCTCTTGATGTGGAGGAGCAGCGGCTTTACTCTTGAGCCCCTCCCGGATGGCCAAACTCCTCATCCTATCTCTAAGGGAGAAACCAGCCACCCTGCGAAGGAAGCTCATTTCCATGGCTTGGGTCCATGATCTTGTCCTTTCGGTCACTACCTGCAGCTCATAACCACAGGTGAGGGTAGAATGTAGATTGACCGGTAAATCGAGAGCTTTTCCTTTTGGCTCAGCTCCTTCTGTACCACAACAGACTGGTACAGTGTCTGCAAAACTGCTGACGCTGCACCAGTCTGCCTGTTGATCTCTTGTTCCATAGTTCCCTCACTTGTGAACAAGACCTCGGGATACTTAAACTCCTCCACTTGGGGCAGCACCTCTAACTCAGATAGGGCACTACACCCTTTTCCAACCAAAGAACTTGTCCTCAGACTTGGAGGTGGTAATCTTCATCCCAGCTGCTTCACACTCGGCTGCAAACTGTCCCAGTGCAAGCTGGAGTTCACAGCTTGATGAAGCCAACAAGACCACATCATCTGCAAAAAGCAGAGATGTGACCCTGAGGCCCCCAAACCCCTCCTCCCCCTGACTGTGCCTAGAAATTCTGTCCATAAAAATTATGAACAGAATCAGTGACAAAGGGCAGCCCTGGCGGAGTCCAACCCACGCCAGGAACATTTCCGACTTACTACTGGCATTGCAGACCAAGCTCTGGCTCTGGTAATACAAGGATCTAATGGCCCATAGCAGTGGATGAGATAGATTTTTCAGAGCGGGACCGCTTGTTCTGGCGGGAGGAGGTACGTGGAGGAAGGGTGGGGAAAACCCTCCTCCCAGCCTCAAGCGCGAACCCGCACACAGTGCAGAGGAACCATCTACCCCAACCGTCAGCGGAGGCTCTCTGAGGCAGGTTGCGGAAGCCTGTCATTCTAGGAATATTAACTTGGATCCACACTCAGCCATACGTGATTGCATCACCTGTGATAGTACCACCTATGGCACCGTGCAGGACTGTGGCTCAGGTAATCACCACATCATCAGCCTGAGTCAGACATGTCTGAGTCTGTGTCAACAACCTGCTTAGAATGATCAGGCAGAAACGGTCCAATGTATGAAAACAAAAACGCACATGCAATTCAAAATTTCCCATCAGCCACTGGCAGGTGAGTTTTTTTTTTACATGCCAAACAATTTTTTTACCCACCATTGGTGCTTGGTGGGTGTTAATTTTACGCTCTGCCCCCAGGTATTTATACATGTGACCCACCTCTATTTCATTTCCCTCAAGAGTGGTCACTAAGCATATGCATGTTGTAGTGTCAACCCTGTTTGTTTGGTTAATACCTTAGTCACCTCTATACTTCAGTCTTCCTGCTGTAGATTTGCTGGTGTGCTCTGGATCATTGTCCTGTTGCATGACCCAATTTTAGTCAAACCTGTAGATCCCCAAAAAGGATTCCTCTGCATGTTCTCATATCCTCTGCCCAGCCTCCTCTGCCCTCCTACCTCCCTCCTCCAGATGCATTTTAGGAATTGGGATATCTTTAAAGACTGACCTGAAATCAATTTCTACGTCACAAGCAGGAGGATGGAGGAGAGAGGAGATGAGGAGGCATAAAGCTGAGGAAAGACAGAAGTCTAGGCCCCCTTCAGACCTGGCATTAGTATCTGTCCTAAGTATTTTGTTCAAGGTTGAATGCAAGGTATGAATACACTCCAGAAGAATTTTAAATTCAGTTGTTTCAACTTAAATTGAAAGCCTCCACTGTGTGTTATGTTATAGATGAGATTGTTTGTGTGCATACAAAACCAGGTTTGATCACAAATGATCACTGGAGACACAAAAGATCCAAGGATGTTTTTTAATGAAGTATGAACATACAACTTAGACATGGAAACTTTGATGTTGGATATGGTATGGGAATATTAGATATGACCAGGGCCAGAGTGATATCTGTTATGTAAAAATTCACTACAGGTACCCTTTAAGGGAACATGTTTGTTTATTTATTTATTTATTTTGCAGTTCTCGATTGTTGAAATAGTCATTAGTTGCAGTCCTACTGGCTTTTATATATTGACCTTATTTAGATCAGTCTGCCTCATCAGACTAAAACAACACTACAAAAACAAACTCTGGGTCAGTGAAAAATAATGGCTGGCAAGAAGAGCAGTCCATAAATGATTTCAAATACCTTTTTTAGATGCAAGCAGTAGGTTTGTTAAATTGTAAATTTGTATTTATGTCGGTTTCATGTTATTGCACTTATTTTTCTTAATTTCTTACACAATGTATGACAGCATCCAATTGAAAATGTTAAATGTTGTAGCCATAAAAGATAAGGAAAGAGAAATGTTTGAGAAAACTTCAAATTTATCCACCTAGGTTATTGTATAAAGGAGTTATATGAAGCATCTGTGCTCTGCACTGGCAACAGCACGGGAACGTCATGAACCAGAATGCATGCACGTGCACACCTGACATCTTAAACTCAGTTTTGATGTTACTTTTTATCACCATGACAGACTAGCAGAGTGTCTCACTACTCCCTCCAGTTGTCACATAGAGGGTGTGCATGTGATGTCACCGCTGGCGGAAGTCACGGCAGTTATGCCCACGGAGTGGCAGAAGGAGGGAGATGAGTAGCAGCGTTGACTTCAGTACTGTCTAAACTTAAGAACAATATCTAATAAAAAATGGGGAAGAGCTGTTGTGCGATTGATTTTATGAACAGGTATGAAAAGCAGTCGGAGCTATCGACTGACCTCCGCCAAGGTAGATCAGTCCCCCCCCGAATCACCACCAAAATTTAATCATTTGTTCCTTGTGCCAGTATCAACATTTCCTGAAATTTTCATCCAAATCCATCCATAACTTTTTGAGTTATCTTGCACACAGACAGACAGACAAACCAACGCTGGCAAAAACATAACCTCCTTGGCAGAGGTAATTATGTATTGTTTTGGGTAACGTTACTTCTTTGTAAAGCTCTTGGTTTCATGATCAGATCTTTCATGGTTTTTGTCTTTTGTGATTCTGAACCTTGTGTTCCTACATGATTAGTAAACTAACTTAAACTGAGGCTAACCCAGTTTTTCAAATACGGGGGTACTGGAGAATAAAGCTTCGACAGAGTATTAGGGCCACATGAGAAAATGAAAATGCTTGTCACTATGAGAATACAGTCATAAAATATCAATATAAAACCTGTAATTTTATGATAATAAAGTTGAATACAAAAAGAATCACAATGTTATGAGAATAAAGTCGTAGTCATAAAAAATCCCCTCATAATTTAACAAAAATTCATTTATGAGATTAAAGTCGTCATATTCCGACAATAAAGCCATAATATTACAATAATAATGTTGTAATTTAAAAACAGGTGGGAAAAATATCATAATTTACAAGAATAAAGTCGTACCCTGCTCGTACAAAGCAGTAGTATCTGTGTTGTATAAAGTACTTGATATGAATTAGACATAAATCTCCTCAGTACCAGTAGATCTTGTATATATTCACTGGGGTCAGTCCACGGTCTACTGTGAATGGACTTTGGATCAGCTGGTTCTGGGCCCTAGTTTTGGACCTTGGCTGTCAGTAATGATGAAACCATGTATATTTGTTTCAGGTAAAAATAGCGATTATTCCCTACACCCTGAATGTCCGGATACGCGATTTTGGGCCACATGTCAATGTTCATGGACCACTTGTTCTTTGGTAGCTCGTACAGATCCATGTCCAGTCCAATTGTCCTTAATTTAATTTCAAATTTCACATTTTCCTGGTCTGGCTGTGTTTACTGCTATACTCCGTCATGTTGAGCAGGTTGGTTTTTGCCACTCAGTCTGACTTAGAGGGGAGTGGCCCGGGGGGGAAGTGATGTATGTGCATACCCTCTATACATGCACTGCAAACAATTGACCTGTGGCTGTGAATGAATTCAGTTCATGTCTCTGCAGTACAGGTCACCAACATTTTTATATAACATCAGAACTCTTTTCTAAATAGTCCAATGATAGTTTTAGGTTATTTTTTTATCTTTCAAAGTATAAAATGAAATAAACAAATAATTGCAAATAATAAGTACATTGTTTGCTCACTCAATAGATGGTGAGAGTAAGCTTTTGTTGTCACTCTTCCTGAAGTGATGCAGGTTCCAACACACAGGATCAGTACATGAAACAGCAAATATCAACAGGCATTAAGTCGAGTGTCTGCTTGACTGAATTCCCTCCATTGGTTTTTGACATTTTGAGACTATGTTTGTAGGCTCTTTTAGTTCTTTGTTGTCTGCTTGGACCGTGTAGTGTCTTGTCGTAGTTTCACACAAAAAAGGAACTATGTAATCCCATAATACCATAATTCACACTTTTGACGTAACAGTTTCAGTCTCAGTACCATGTACTACACTAACAATGACAAACAATGAATCTAAGCAGTGGTAGGCAATACATACAATGAAAGGCTGACCTTAGCAACACTTCCCTTGTTCTAGTTGGATAGTGAGTTACTCATTATATCACTATAATGTCTTACAGTATATGTGTGTAACTGTGTACTTGTGTGTTCAGGTAGTGTGGCAGGCTACATCAGTTGAAGGTGGTGTTCAACTGAGCCTCACCAGTCCAGACGGAGACCAAGGCTATCCTGGAGAGGTGCACGTCTCTGTCTCCTACACTCTGCAGGTAAACACACCTGCCTCACACACTCACAGGGATTGTAACAACTTCCCCATCAGCTGAGATTAGTTTTCTGCCACAATGAGGTGTACAAGAAAAACAGAAAAACAATTTAGGAACATGTAGTACAAAAACAGAAACGTGTTTTGAAAAGTGAAAAAAGTGATTTGCTGGAGAGTTTGTGTTATATATTTTCTTTACACATTTTTCCCCACTGTGTCCAATTACTTCTGTAAACCATCACCCAAATAATCTTTTTTCTTTAGTGTTTTTTTTTGGGGTGGGGGGTTGTAAATATTACATCACTATCAGCCAAGTATCACAAGAACATTAATAATCTAGAGGACTTTCCAGTGGAAACTGTGCATAACCTCATATTCGCCACTGCCTGACAGCATGGGTGTAGGTTTGATTTCAACATTTTTTGGCACAGGTGCAAATCATGGTTGCATTGATGGTTATCATCAGACAAGTCCTGTCTTTTATCTAAAAGTAAATATTAACAATAAGATCTCCGAGAATATTCTGCAATTTAACTGTTCCAAATTACCCCAACAGTCTCTGTATTAACAATTTCTCTTGTAGTGTGTGTGTTTTAACACTGCTCAAAACATATGTAAAGCAAAACTGGAGGTTTTATATGACAAAATATTTGATTGGTAGTAGAGCCCGACCAATTAATTGGGCCAATTATAGCGTATCAGTGATTAATCAACATGGGCCAATATGCAACCGATGTATGAACATTTTTGCTACAGAGATTCTGTCGCTTCCTGCTCCTGTGTGTCTGTGCTGCTCAGAGAGTTAGAGGAATAGTAAAGCGTGTCAGGTTCACTTTCAGTTCTGCTCTGACAATCACACTACCCCCCCCCCCCCCACCACCACCACCAATCACGGACCGATACTACCCCCCCTGTGTGCATGCTCAGAAAATTACAGACCCACACACGCACGCACACACAGTCACGGGCCTCTATCCACCTGCTCCGACTTTGGATGGTTAGAGGAGAGTTAGAGGAATAGTAAAGCCCCCCCCCGCTCCAAAAAATTGAAGATCACTATCCGCCCCCCCATTTTACAAACTATTTACCCCCCTCCCCCGTCCGTGCGCTTTCTGTATATCTCACAGTTTCATTCTGCAGGTGCTCCGTGGTATTTTTACTGTATATCAATTGTCACTTACATTTTAAAGAATGATTTACCAAACAATTTTCATAACATTACTTATAAAATATAGATTCACATCTTTTCCCAAAAGTCTGCTCTCTCCAGCATAAAAACAACCACATCTACAACCCGTGGTTCCCCACAGGTCACATACTAGTCTAACATAAGACTATTATACAGCGTTTGAAAGTTGTTTCAAGTATGTTTATGAGATAAATGAAGATGCAACTGTCAATTCACATGTCCACCATTATCTAATGTAAGGCTATTATATTCTGAGTATATTAATGTTCTTATTTCATATATCCACCAATATATCAGTGTCGGCCAATATATTGGTTATCAGCCAATATATTGGATATTGTTTTTTTTAGCCCCCAATATTGGTATCATCAGCCCCAAAAATCCCATATCGATCGGGTTCTAATAGGTAGGGAGATAGGTAGGTGGATGGACAGACTAAGTAGAAGTATAAAAACAGACCTGGATAAAAAAAACAAAACTGGATAATTAAAGTATAAGGTGCAAAATGAACTGTAATGTTCCATGTCATGAATATCCAATTATGCAAGTGCAAAGACGACATTTTGCCGTTTTAAAATCATGTTTGACCACTGCAGGTTTGCAGGTTTTGTCAGTCTCACTACACAATTGAAGAGGAAGTAGTTTCCATGGTGGTTTTAGTGGTTAGCTGGTATGTGAAGAAAGCTGAGTATCAGCTACACACTGTCCAACGTTTACATGACCTCCTCACTTTGCAGCTAACATTAATTTAAGCATTAATACTGTCAGTGAAGATTTTATGTTGTTGTTATGGGTTGACATTTTTCCATGTCTGTGTTTGGGTCAGTGCATCTGCTAAACTTCCACATTTCTGACTTGCTGAAGCAGCAGAAATATTTTTATCACAACTTGTAATGGCGCTAGTACAGGCACAGAATCCAAATGCAGAACTCAGAGGCGGAATATAAAGTTCAAGGGATTTATTAGTCACAAACAGATGGAAAATGATGAGTGACGCAATGTTGAGGATAATTGATGGAGGTTTCCTCTTCGGATTCGTCCTCCGGGCTGAGGACGTTAATCCCTTTCTCCATACGGTTACCAGGGCCTTTTTCCCGACTAGGGAAAAGCAGAGGGAGGTCAAGGACGGAAACAGGTCATACACACGCAAGCTATCAAACAGGCGACAGGACATAAGGGTTGGACTAAACTCATGTACCAGAAATCAGGCAACGCGATCAGAACCAGGGTAGCAGATGAGGCAGACAAAACCAACAGGGAGCAGGCAGTAGACAAAACCGGGCAGGCAAAAACAGGTAATCAAACAGACAGACAAGAATCAGAACGCTGGTAAGAACTACGAGAGTTACAAACTGGCATCTGACCAGGGGAAGAGACTGAGTTTAAATACACAAAAGGGAGGGAAGACAACTAGACACAGGTGGCACAAATCAGGGCGGAGACAGGTAATCAGGGGAAAGGTGAACACGATCCAGGAAGGGAAGTAAAGACGACAGACAAGACACATGAGGGGAAACTTAACAAAATAAAACAGGAAGTGACAAACAAACATGAAAGACAGAGAAGACCAGACTAGTGTCTGGCTGCAGGCATGACACAACTGCTGTTGCTGTACAGCTTGTTGTTCAAGTTGCATCTACAGACATGTTCTCGGTTAATATTGGGTCAGTACCAGTTATCTTTATCAGATTGGAGCTGTCCTGACAAACTGCTTTTGTTAAAAAAAAAAGTGTTGTTTTCAGCATTATCAAGTCAAATGATAAAAGCCTAATGAGGCACTGACAACACTTGGTTTCTGTTCAATTAATGATTTTAATGAAATGCATTTTGATGAAAAACTCATGATAAATGGTGATAAATACCTTTGGAAAAACAAAAAAATAATTTGGAAGTTGTGACAAAAATAGTTGTGGGGCTTTTAGGGTTAAAGTTGTACTAGTTATATCCATCTTCAAAAAACCTGAAAAGTTGACAGAATGGTAAGACAGTTGTTTCTGTGGAAATAATGTACCAGAACATTGCAGACCTGTCCTTTGCAAGTAATTGAATATTTTCAGCTTGTCTCATCATGAATCTTTGGTGAGAACTGGGCTTAATGTTAGTTCAAAGACCAGTTCAGAAATAAAAACAAATTAAAAAAAAAAAAAAAAGGCAGCCACTGGAGATTTAACAAGCTGAGATGCAGGCGACAAAACCATCTTGACACAAAACCACGATCAGTCAAACTGAGACTGGTCATTTTACACCACTGCAGCCTTTAACAGTAGCGTCTAAAACATTCTTATCTCATTGTCAATCTGTGGTCTGAACTGGGCTTTAAAGATCAGAGTTTTTGTTTTACAGGGGGAAACACTGAATGCTGAATTTCAAGCCCAGTCTACGAAAACCACCCCCATCAACCTCACCAACCACTCCTATTTTAACCTGGCTGGACAGGTAAGCACAAATGATCAGCTGTTTGATAATCCACTGTATCGCTGTTGCATTTGTTGAAGAACCGTGGAAGCAAAAAAGGAAAAGAGAACTTTAAGGTGATTTTAGGTGGCGAAGGTAGAGGAGAAAGAACTAAGGATGACAGTGGGTGAATTTATTAATCAAGGTTTAATAAACAATACTGTTTTTTTCTTTTAATCAAACATGAACTAATTATTTTTAAACAACAGTGGTCAGTAAAGCTTACTGCTATGAACCGTTCCACATTATAATCACAATTAGTGTAAAGTCAGATTTTGCCTCTTTTGGATAGTGATGTGGTTCTCTTATTTGCTGTTTTGAGGAACTGTGATTACTTGGAGTATCACATCCAAGTAACAGCTATAACAGTCAGAACAAAATTGGGAAATTGAGAAACAACAAAACAAAATGTGAGATATGCACAAGATATGATCTGCATCATTTAATTTTCCTCTTTTTGTTCAGAGAAGCTGATTGCTCTTATTCAGAAACATGTTTTTTCTTTATATGGAGTTTAAAGTGTCACAATAAAGTCTGGTGAGTTGTCCAGTGTGAAATTATTTGTTCCTCTGTAAAGCAGCAACATGATCAGAACATTTCAAATGAACCCTAGGGTTCATTTGAAATGCACTGAAATTAAAGACCCACAACTACTTTTGTCACAGTTTCCAAATGATTTTTTCGTTTTTCCCAAGTAATTTATCATCACTTATTATAACATTATCCACTGTATTTTACATTTTTCAGTAAAAATTAGGTATTTTTCTAATTCATTAAATTTCTGTTTATTTCAAAATTAACTAATTCCCTATTTAATTCACTGATCATGTAGATGTTCATAAAAGCACAGTACATTCAAAGGTTATAGTAGCAAAACAGAGAAAACTGAAGAAAATGTAACTTTTTCAACAAAATATATCATTAATTGAACATATAAACATAAGAATGTCCAAATATGTCATATCTGATGACCATGAAAAGATGACAAACTGCATTTTCCACTA